>NW_026732799.1:0-67500 GCF_028476545.2 Physella acuta
AGATAGATAGATAGATAGATAGATAGATAGATAGATAGATAGATAGATAGATAGATAGATAGATAGATAGATAGATAGATAGATAGATAGATAGATAGATAGATAGATAGATAGATAGATAGATAGATAGATAGATAGATAGATAGATAGATAGATAGATAGATAGATAGATAGACAGACAGCGAAACTATTATATAGAATATTTTTTACTTAAGCTACACATAATTACCTTTAATGTGGTGTAATGGGTTTTGGGATAAGGGTCATCTTACATAGATAGTGGGGGACGGAGTAGTTGGGGTAGGGGATTATCTTACAACATAGACGGGCAACTCCTGCAAATATGGCTTTAGAGTTTGACCTTCGACATGACTTAATCCTCTGAAGCCCATGGGGAGAAGGGCTGTCACTACACCTCTCAACGGTTTGTTTGGGCAGTTCTCTTTAGTTGAGCCCACGTAAGCCCAGAAGCCCTTGTACAGTCCGTAGATAGACTTTATTGTATGGCCTCAATGGCAGAGGTACATGGCGGGTCTGGTGGGATTGAAAAACGGCATAAAATAAAAATTATGGCGAATAATTTATTTTAAAAAATCGTGTTTTGAATGCAACTCTGGTTAGAAGCTGCTAACGCCATTTCTCATGTTTTAACTCTATACACTCCTTGTCTTGAAATAGAAATGTCTTGTAATAACTCTACAATCTTGTCTTGAAATGGAAGTTCATTAACTCTACAATATCTTATTTTATTACAGAAGGGTTCCAGTGTTTCAAAGTATAGGCGTGTGGTGGTATTCTAAAGCCGGTGCCTAACAGTGACACCAACAGTACCTTGTTTAAAGTACATGACCCTCCCAACATCAATAGCACCAAGTACCAAGTTCTGTGAACAGTTAGTGGTACCAAAAGTGTCGAGACACCATTCCAGAAGTGATGACGTCATTAGAGTTTTCGCCCTCGTCACGTTGTGAGACAACTGAAAGTATCATTCAGCTGATGTAAGCAGCGTCGGTGCTGGAAGCATTATCCTAATCTTCCTATTGGTACCTAACCCTACCCCCCCCAGCCGGTACCTACCCCTACCCCCCCAGCCGGTACCTACCCCCCAGTGCCCCTGGCCTATGTTGTCATGAGCCTGGGGACACGAAGTTCCTGCAGGGATGCCCTACAAGTACCACACAGGATCCCTGCATCTCTCAGACCTGCCGTCTAGCCAGTGGATCCCTCCACTCCAACCCTCCATCCAGTGGATCCCTCCACTACAACCCTCTAACCAGTGGATCCCTCCAAGCTTAGAAGCATGCTCCACCGTGTGGACGCCCAGCCCGTCCACCGGTAGACGCCAGTGGATTCTGCCCAGCACCTCCCAGTGGATTCTGCCCAGCACCCCCCAGTGGATTCTGCCCAGCACCCCCCAGTGGATTCTGCCCAGCACCCCCCAGTGGATTCTGCCCAGCACCCCCCAGTGGCTACTGGTCCTTCTCCTGGAGTGCTCGCTGCCACTGATCCTATGGAATAAACGCCAGAGTCAGACGGCCGTGCGACTAGTGAATCTTGGAATTTTTACCTTCGTCTTCACTATGTTTCGTTCTAAACGGAAGGATAGCGCTATACGAGTAAGTTGATGCTTGTACTTTCTAATTCTGTCTTCACTATGTTTCGTTCTAAACGGAAGGATAGCGCTATACGAGTAAATTGATGCTTGTACTTTCTAATTCTGTCTTACTGCACGTTTTCTCAATTTTCTTACTGCAAATGTTGTCATTATGTTACTGCAATTGTTGCCATTATGTGTTACTTATCAAAATACACATGCTCTTTTGAGAAGATCATAGGACGCATGGTCTTTCAGGAATATAATATAACATGATCTTTTTAATAGGAAGATCACTGGACACTTCATTTTAGAAAGATCATGGGAAAAATTTACAATACAATTTTCAGACATAGGATAATCAAGACTCGCTTAGCAAACAAAAAACTCTAAACGTCTAAACCTAACCTAGCTAATCGGATGTAAGCTTAACCAGGTTAATCGGATATAAGCTTAACCCGAGTTGTCTAAACCTAACCTAGCTAATCGGGTGTAAACTTAACCAGGCTAGCCGCGTGTAAACTTAACCAGGCTAGCCGCGTGTAAACTTAACCAGGCTAGCCGCGTGTAAACTTAACCAGGCTAGCCGCGTGTAAACTTAACCAGGCTAGCCGCGTGTAAACTTAACCAGGCTAGCCGCGTGTAAACTTAACCAGGCTAGCCGCGCGTAAACTTAACCAGGCTAGCCGCGTGTAAACTTAACCACGCCTGTCTCGACCCCCCCCCCTGCATGTCTGGGCCACATTTAGCCCAACCGGAAGTCAGCTGGTGACGCGCGCATGTCTCGAGCTCCCTAAGTGACGAAAGTCAAGTTTGTGACATAGTCTGCGCCGAGTAATCTAATTTTAGAACCCGCCATCAGGAGAGATTCAATCACAGTTGTGGGGTAAAGAGGAGGGGTGGGTGGGGCTGTGGGGTAAGGGCATCCTTACAATTGGAGTCCCCTACTAGTTATTGCCCAAATTTGTCGATCTAAATATCATCATCATCACCATCATCTTCTTCATCATCATCATCATCATCATCATCATCATCATAATCATTATCATCATCATCATCATCATCATTATCATCATCATCATCATCATTATTTTTGCAGTCTCCTTGTCGGGTTTAAGGAATTATTCACACCTCTCCATCGTACGATTTAAATAAATAAATAAATAAATAAATAAATAAATAAATAAATAAATAAATAAATAAATAAATAAATAAATAAATAAATAAATATATATATATATATATATATATATATATATATATATATATATATATATATATATATATATATATATATATATATATATAGAGAGAGAGAGAGAGAGAGAGAGAGAGAGAGAGAGAGAGAATGTCATGAAGTACCCATGTAGCCTACCAACTGAGCCTATGGAACTTGTCATCAAGTACCCATGTAGCCTACCAACTGAGCCTATGGAACTTGTCATCAAGTACCCATGTAGCCTACCAACTGAGCCTATGGAACTTGTCATGAAGTACCCATGTAGCCTAAACATCGACAATCTACCCTACTTGCCCGGGTGTAAGGTCACACCTGCTATCCTTAATTGACCCCGACCTTGACCCGCAAGTCAGGAGGTTATCACCTTCATGTCGGTTTTGTTTATCTGTTGTTCGGCGCTGAGCAAGGAACTAATTGCTACCGCAATTTTCTCCCTCAATCTCGGGTGATTGCCCCTGATGCGGCAGTTATCCCCTTGAATTTTGGGTTAAAGCCCCTGCTCAGTTTGTTGCTTCTTTCTTCTATTGTAAGAAAATACGTAAGGAAGTGATGATAGGTGTATGTATGCCGACGGTGGGGTGTCTGTGGGGGTAGGCTTATGGTAGGTGGATGTATGCCAAGGGTGGTTAGTGTGTGGTGGGGCTGTGTGTGTGTGTGTGTGGGGGGGGGGTTAGGCTAATGATGGGTGGATGTATGCCGAGGGTGGGGATTGTGTAGGGGGTAGGGCGATTGTAGATGTATGTATTCTGAGGGTGGGGTGTGTATGGGGTGGGGTTGTGTGTGGGGGGGGAGAGCTGGGTGAGTTGTGGGGGGTGGGGTGATTGTAACAAATATATGTTATTAATGTTACTATAGACCCTGACTCTGTACAAGCGGGTGGTGAATGTCCTTATATCATTGCTAAGAAAGTTCATCACCCCCCTCCCTGTTCAATACAGTCACAGGTACACCCGAACACATCTGAGACAGCCACCATCTTTAGATACACGCTATACTTGTTTTTTTAAGTGTTGTTTTTCTGACGGAATGAAAATGTGTGTAATGGAAGAGATTACCACGGTGAAGACTCAACTAGGATGAGAGAAGGAATGCATTCGTTTATAAAACAAAGCGTACAATATAAGCAAAAATTAGAAGCGTACAGTTGAAACCGAAAATAGAAACGTGTGATTGAAGCATACAAAGGAAACATACTTTTACAACTCACAATAGAAGCTTACAATGGAAGTCTACAAAAACATTTTTTTTTCATTTTGCGCACGAACTCAAATTGGAAAAAATTCATTTCCCGTTTAACCGCAAAAAAGTGTCCATTTATAATTAGATTTAATTAGACGCAGCGCAAAAACGAACTGGCAAGTTAATTAAATAAGAACAAAATTAAACAATTTTCCAGTTAAATAATCACAGGGGGGCCTAGACGTATATTCCTTCACACTGATCATTAAATAAAGATAGCTTGAAGCCCGAATAAAAATCTCTTGATGTTATTAGCTAAAACCAAGGAACGAATCGATGGAGTATTCTAGATTCCGTAACGGCAAGATTAATGTTGGACAGAGAGACGTCAGAAGAAAGGGGCACAACTGTGGGTAAGGGGAGACTATCTCTTGATAATTGGGCAGACAACTCGCTCAGTGGGGGTCTGTGATCTGCATGGTCAAGCTAGTGTTTGTTCATCGTGACTTGAATAGTCGATGTTTAGCTGACTAAAATAGTCAATGTTTAGCTGACTAAAATAGCCGATGTTTAGCTGACTAAAATAGTCGATGTTTAGCTGACTAAAATAGTCGATGTTTAGCTGACTAAAATAGTCGATGTTTAGCTGACTAAAATAGTCGATGTTTAGCTGACTAAAATAGTCAATTTTTACCTAACTAAAATAGTTTAGCTACTAGAAAAGTAAATCTTTAGAAGACCAGAAAAGTAGATCTTAAGATGTATATTTTGACAACATTTAAAAAACCACATCCTTTAGGTTGGATCCCTGCCCACACCAAGTGAGGGGGTGTTTGGATCCCTGCCCACACCAAGTGAGGGGGTGTTTGGATCCCTGGCCACACCAAGTGAGGGGGTGTTTGGATCCCTGCCCACACCAAGTGAGGGGGTGTTTGGATCCCTGCCCACACCAAGTGAGGGGGTGTTTGGATCCCTGCCCACACCAAGTGAGGGGGTGTTTGGATCCCTGGCCACACCAAGTGAGGGGGTGTTTGGATCCCTGCCCACACCAAGTGAGGGGGTGTTTGGATCCCTGCCCACACCAAGTGAGGGGGTGTTTGGATCCCTGGCCACACCAAGTGAGGGGGTGTTTGGATCCCTGCCCACACCAAGTGAGGGGGTGTTTGGATCCCTGCCCACACCAAGTGAGGGGGTGTTTGGATCCCTGCCCACACCAAGTGAGGGGGTGTTTGGATCCCTGCCCACACCAAGTGAGGGGGTGTTTGGATCCCTGGCCACACCAAGTGAGGGGGTGTTTGGATCCCTGCCCACACCAAGTGAGGGGGTGTTAACAGTTTGACTTGACTGCATCCAAAACGCACATTGTGTTCTGTACATGCAGATTTTCTCCTCATAAACTCGTCTGGTCTTTAAAATGTTTTTTTTAATGTTTTTTTTTTTTTAATTTTTTACTGCACTTTAATGATTTTTTCCCTATGATTTTTAGCACTTTAATGATTTTTGAATTACGTCACATTTTGCCCAGAAGAAATCTGAAATAAAAAATGAAGAAGATGCTTGATCATGTTAGTTAGCAATTAAGCTTAAAAGAAACATGAACCTAACATGAAGTTTCGACTGTATTTTTAAAGTACATATCTTTAAAATAAAATCATCTGAGCGTTTGTGAAGGACTTTACTTATTTCTATCGTAAAATTGTCCTGAAGTTGGTCCTAGCCTCCATGTTGTCCTTGGTCCTAGCCTCCATGTTGTCCTTGTCCTAGTCTCCAGGCTGTCCTTGTCCTAGTCTAGCCACTGGCCTGTGAACTAGCTTTTACCGGGCACATGTGTGGATCTAGCCTTGACACTTGGTCTTGAGACTTGACCTTGTCGTGACATTTGACTTTGTCCTGCCACTTGACCTAGACGTGACACTTGATCTTGTCGTGACACTTGACCTAGACGTGACACTTGACCTTGTCCTGACACTTGACCGTGTCGTGACACTTGACCTAGACGTGACACTTGACCTAGACGTGACACTTGACCTAGACGTGACACGTGACCTTGTCGTGACACTTGACCTAGACGTGACACTTGACCTTGACGTGACATTTGACCTTGTCGTGATACTTGACCTAGACGTGACACTTGACCTAGACGTGACATCGTGTCTACCGTACTAAGGACTGGCCCTGATGTTCCATCTTTAGCCCAGTGAGTACCCACACTATTTGTCTGACCTCCTTCAAGTCCTCTGTAAGATTTGAGCAGCAACCTCCACGAGCGTGGGTGCTAGTTGGCACACTTCTATTCTTGCATCTACAGTTAAACAGGAATGTGACGAAAACATCCGTTTATTGCAACTATTTTTAAATGTTAGCTAAACGAATGTGACGTTTGAAAATACAACAGCGTTCATATCATTTTCACAAAAATTGGAAGCACAATTTAAATCAGACAGTTCAAAACTTGCTGAATTCTAGACAAAATGAAGACCCCTCCTATTAAACTAAAAACCCAGACTGAATAAAGACCCCTACCACCAAACGGGGTCTAACGGAAACCTCTGCCCTTCCTCTGCTTGTTCTGCCATCCCCCTTCTGCCTCGCTGCCTTACACATATGCCTCGTCACGTTCATGGCATTCATGTCTTCAAGAAATAAGCTGAGCTGTCTCGCCTCTTTAAAGGCATCACTTGTCTGCCCTTCATCAACATACAGACACAAGGCCTACATCAACACACAGACACACAGACAAACAGACACACAGACACACAGACACACAGACACACAGACATACAGACACACAGACACACAGACACACTGACACACAGACACACAGACACACAGCCTACATCAACATACAGACACACGGCCTACATCAACATACAGACACACGTCCTACATCAACATACAGACACACGGCCTACATCAACATACAGACACACAGACACACGGCCTACATCAACATACAGACACACGTCCTACATCAACATACAGACACACGTCCTACATCAACATACAGACACACGTCCTACATCAACATACAGACACACGTCCTACATCAACATACAGACACACAGACACACGGCCTACATCAACATACAGACACACAGACACACGTCCTACATCAACATACAGACACACGTCCTACATCAACATACAGACACACAGACACACGGCCTACATCAACATACAGACACACAGACACACGGCCTACATCAACATACAGACACACAGACACACGTCCTACATCAACATACAGACACACGGCCTACATCAACACACAGACACACAGACACACGTCCTACATCAACATACACATACTCACGGCTTCAGCCTGTCAAATGTTCGCTAACTCCTCTCTCTATATTGGCGCTCACGATCGATTTAAAGTCTGAAAGCCGCGTCAAGGTCACGTCCTTCCGCTGCTTGCTTCTGATTGGTTTGTTTTTCAACTTCCTGTCTGACACTCCTGATAATTGAAGCTCTCCTTTAATCGTTAGCCCTATTAACTGCCAATTAAATTTTAATTTCTAATTACCAAAGAGATCACGTAACAACATAGGCTGCCGGATTGTTCTAGCACAAGGGAGTAGGGCGACCTTTTACTACAAGTAGGTCATAGAAAGGTGTCAGAAGACAGGTGTGTCTGACAGGTGGGTCAGTAGACAAGTGTGTTAATAGACATGTGGGTCTGCAGACAGGTGTCTTAGTAGACAGGTGTGTCAGACAGGTATGTAGACAGGTGTGTATGTAGACAGGTGTGTCAGACAGGTGTGAATGTAGACAGGTGTGTATGTAGACAGGTGTGAATATAGACAGGTGTGTATGTAGACAGGTGTGTATGTAGACAGGTGTGTATGTAGACAGGTGTGTATGTAGACAGGTGTGTATGTAGACAGGTGTGAATGTAGACAGGTGTGTATGTAGACAGGTGTGTATGTAGACAGGTGTGTATGTAGACAGGTGTGTATGTAGACAGGTGTGAATATAGACAGGTGTGAATGTAGACAGGTGTGTATGTAGACAGGTGTGAATATAGACAGGTGTGAATGTAGACAGGTGTGTATGTAGACAGGTGTGTATGTAGACAGGTGTGTATGTAGACAGGTGTGAATATAGACAGGTGTGAATGTAGACAGGTGTGAATGTAGACAGGTGTGAATGTAGACAGGTGTGTATGTAGACAGGTGTGTATGTAGACAGGTGTGTATGTAGACAGGTGTGAATATAGACAGGTGTGAATGTAGACAGGTGTGAATGTAGACAGGCGTGTATGTAGACAGGTGTGTATATAGACAGGTGTGAATATAGACAGGTGTGAATATAGACAGGTGTGAATATAGACAGGTGTGTATGTAGACAGGTGTGAATGTAGACAGGTGTGAATATAGACAGGTGTGAATATAGACAGGTGTGTATGTAGACAGGTGTGTATATAGACAGGTGTGAATATAGACAGGTGTGAATATAGACAGGTGTGAATATAGACAGGTGTGTATGTAGACAGGTGTGAATGTAGACAGGTGTGAATATAGACAGGCGTGTATGTAGACAGGTGTGTATATAGACAGGTGTGTATGTAGACAGGTGTGAATGTAGACAGGTGTGAATATAGACAGGTGTGAATATAGACAGGTGTGTATGTAGACAGGTGTGAATGTAGACAGGTGTGTATGTAGACCGGTGTGAATGTAGACAGGTGTGAATGTAGACAGGTGTATCTGTAGACAGGTGTGAATGTAGACAGGTGTGAATGTAGACAGGTGTGAATGTAGACAGGTGTGTATGTAGACAGGTGTGAATGTAGACAGGTGTGAATGTAGACAGGTGTGAATGTAGACAGGTGTGAATATAGACAGGTGTGAATGTAGACAGGTGTATCTTTAGACAGGTGTGTATGTAGACAGGTGTGTATGTAGACAGGTGTGAATATAGACAGGTGTGAATGTAGACAGGTGTATATGTAGACAGGTGTGAATGTAGACAGGTGTGAATGTAGACAGGTGTGTATGTAGACAGGTGTGTATGTAGACAGGTGTGAATATAGACAGGTGTGAATGTAGACAGGTGTGAATGTAGACAGGCGTGTATGTAGACAGGTGTGTATATAGACAGGTGTGAATATAGACAGGTGTGAATGTAGACAGGTGTGAATATAGACAGGTGTGAATGTAGACAGGTGTATCTTTAGACAGGTGTGTATGTAGACAGGTGTGTATGTAGACAGGTGTGAATATAGACAGGTGTGAATGTAGACAGGTGTGTATGTAGACAGGTGTGAATGTAGACAGGTGTGAATGTAGACAGGTGTGAATGTAGACAGGTGTGTATGTAGACAGGTGTGTCAGACAGGTGTGAATGTAGACAGGTGTGAATGTAGACAGGTGTGAATGTAGACAGGTGTGAATGTAGACAGGTGTGAATGTAGACCGGTGTGAATGTAGACAGGTGTGAATGTAGACAGGTGTGAATGTAGACAGGTGTGAATGTAGACAGGTGTGAATATAGACAGGTGTGAATATAGACAGGTGTGAATGTAGACCGGTGTTAGTGTATGTAAAAAGAAGTAGTTTTTTTAAATTTTGTTCTTGCCCGGTCGTGGACCCCTAAACGTCATCTGCTCACTCCTCCGACTCCCTCCCCCACCGGTAGTGGACCCCTAAGAGGCATAGTCCCACTCCCCCCACCCCCCCCCCCCCCGGATCTCTGGGTTCAGAGACATTGTAGTCCCGACGCAGCGCCAGACTTTACCCGCTTACAACATAAGACCCGGGGGGTGGGGGTGGGAGTGGAGACTTTACCCGCTTACAACATAACACCAGGGGTGAGGGTGGGAGTGGTGACTTTACCCGCTTACAACATAAGACCAGGGGTAGGGGTGGGAGTGGTGGCCTTTAATTTACCGAATAGAAAAAGAAAATTAAAACAAATTAAAAACGAATGCATGAGCTTAGCTGCTAATTGTAGCGTCAATCCAACGCACGGAGTGTTCAAAGCAAAACATTGTCGAGACGATTTTAAATTGGATATTGTTATTACCCGGCTTCACACGATTGGTTCAATCAATAATTTTGTATTTTCTAGCTTGGAATTCAATTGAAAACACCAGAAATAGGTGAGGCGTTACAAGGACATTTTTATCCACCCCATAACATGGGCGTGGGGGGGGGGGGTGCTTTTCTGTTGTTTTTTTCTAGCACCGGGTTGCTAAAGACCATCATAGCCACTGTTTTGTCAGATGACCTCTAGAACCGCTGTTGGGAGGGGTGTCCCTACACCCTACACCCCAATACCACACACCTACGGCACTTCCATTGAATGACATGTTTATCGTCAAGTTTTGTATAACGACATCTTGTTACCGGTGAAGGAGGCGTGGATGGTGTGTGTGGGGGGGAGGTTGTGTGTGTGTGGGGGGGGGGTTGTGTGATGTGTGTGTGTATGTGGTTGGGTATTGTGAGTGTGTGGGTGGTTGTGTGTGTGGATGGTGTATGTGTGTGGTGTGTGTAAGGGGTTGTGTGTGTGGTGTGTGTATATGGTTGGGTATTGTGAGTGTGTGTGTGGTGTGTTTGTGTAAATATAAATGGCAACAACATAGACACAAACTGTCGATTCAGCATTTAAAACCGTTAAATGAAACACGTGTTCTCCCTTCGGACCGTCAAGGGTGGGGGGGGGGGGGGTCTAAAAAAATCACGACAGAAACATCTAGAAACAAAACTAGATAACTTTTATTGTAGCAGAATAAAACAAGACTAGATAGAGAAGATAAATCAATGACTGCTAGGGGAGATAACATTTTAATAGGGGAGATAACAGCTTAATAAGGGAGATAACACCCAATTCACGAAGCTAGCCATTTATTGTTAGGCTATACTGACATCAGAACTGACTGTTATTCTTTTAAATACAGACACATGACAGATGTAGGCTACAGATGTAGGCTACAACTGTACACTGCAATCATCAGTTTTAGTTTAGCCAAGGTTCTGTTGTCTTATTCTACAACATACAAAATATAAGTTGATATTTCACATACATTTTTTAAGTCAATTCCAGTAAATATTTCACATATAGTTACAAGTCCACACCAGTGAATATTTGACACGCATCTTTAAGATGTAGAAAGGTGGTTTATTTTTATCGCGCGATAGTAAACCTGGATGACAGGAAGAAATACATACCTGCATTAACCTGACAGGTAGAGACAGCCAACTGCAACTGACAGGTAGACACAACTACCTGCATTAAACTGACAGGTAGACACAACTACCTGCATTAACCTGACAGGTAGACACAACTACCTGCATTAACCTGACAGGTAGACACAACTACCTGCATTAACCTGACAGGTAGACACAGCCAACTGCAGCTAACAGGTAGACACAACTACCTGCATTAGCCTGACAGGTAGAGACAGCCAACTGCAACTGACAGGTAGATACAACAACCTGCAACTGACAGGTAGACAAAACTACCTGCATTAAACTGACAGCCTCGCAACCCCCACCCCCAAATGACACTTTGTTTTCCAACACAGCCACACACCACAAATAGAAAAGGTTTGAGTTCTGCTAGAACACCACACACTCACATGTTAGAAACATCGCGGCAAATGTCACTCGTATTGACAGATTGTCGCAGGTTAATGTCACATTTGTCATTAAATAAAAACAGCGTCACGCGTCAACAAACCAATCAAAACGTGACGTCACTATCCTGGTTATTCGTACTGAAATCCCCAGTATATTGTCGCTCTTACTGAGAGTTATTCCCCTCGGTACTGGGGAGTTATTCCTCTTGTTGTAAGAGAGTTATTCCCCTTTTGTTAGAGAGTTATTCCCCTTGTTGTTGGAGTTATACCCCTTGTTTCTGAAGTTATTCCCCTTGTTGCTGGAGAGGTTATGGTCCTGTCACAAGAAGACTTCAGGTTGTACAGAAGGATCAAATGCACCAGAAACTCCGGACAAAAACGTGCTAGGTCTGTGACGTCACGCGCAAATGTCGAGTCAATAGAGCGGTGTCACGCCGCGAGATTGTTGTCACGTCAATCGTGATCTGTCACGGCGATGGCGACATTCCAGGCGAGACAAGGGAGAAAACCCGCGAACAAGGGGGGCAACTAGTGTGGACAAATCTGGGACATCAGGACCCGCCTGTGATCAGTGGCTGATTGAATTCCAGCCCGCCTGGTCGACACCTTCTGGTCGAGTTAAGGCTGGCCGCACTTCTGGGGGCGTTGGTGCTTTCTGGTGCTCGGTACTGTCTGCTGGTCGAGTTAAGGCTGACCACACTTCTGGGGGCGTTGGTGCTTTCTGGTGCTCGGTACTGTCTGCTGGTCGAGTTAAGGCTGACCACACTTCTGGGGGCGTTGGTGCTTTCTGGTGCTTTCTGGTGCTCGGTACTGTCTGCTGGGTCTTTTGTCTTGGTTGTTGTGTCTTGTGTCTTGGTTCTTGTGTCTTGTCTTTGTTGTTGTGTCTTCACTCTTGTGTCTTGTGTGTTGGTTGTTGTGTGTTGGTTGTTGTGTCTTGGTTGTTGTGTCTTGGTTGTTGTGTGTTGGTTGTTGTGTGTTGGTTGTTGTGTCTTGGTTGTTGTGTGTTGGTTGTTGTGTCTTGGTTGTTGTGTCTTGGTTGTTGTGTCTTGGTTGTTGTGTCTTGGTTGTTGTGTGTTGGTTGTTGTGTCTTGGTTGTTGTGTGTTGGTTGTTGTGTCTTGGTTGTTGTGTGTTGGTTGTTGTGTCTTGGTTGTTGTGTGTTGGTTGTTGTGTCTTGGTTGTTGTGTCTTGGTTGTTGTGTCTTGGTTGTTGTGTGTTGGTTGTTGTGTCTTGGTTGTTGTGTGTTGGTTGTTGTGTCTTGGTTGTTGTGTGTTGGTTGTTGTGTCTTGGTTGTTGTGTGTTGGTTGTTGTGTCTTGGTTGTTGTGTCTTTTCTGTGTCTCAAATCTTGAGAGAGTGTGTTTTCAGCAATTACAGACGGTAGTGACGTCCAAATCACCAACTGACGTCCACCAACTGACGTCCACCAACTGACGTCCACCAACTGACGTCCACCAACTGACGTCCACCAACTGACGTCCACCATCTGACGTCCACCAACTGACGTCCAAATCACCAACTGACGTCCAACTCACCAACTGACGTCCACCAACTGACGTCCAACTCACCAACTGACGTCCAACTCACCAACTGACGTCCACCAACTGACGTCCACCATCTGACGTCCACCAACTGACGTCCACCAACTGACGTCCAAATCACCAACTGACGCCCACCAACTGACGTCCACCAACTGACGTCCACCAACTGACGTCCAACTCACCAACTGACGTCCAACTCACCAACTGACGTCCACCAACTGACGTCCACCAACTGACGTCCACCAACTGACGTCCAACTCACCAACTGACGTCCAAATCACCAACTGACGCCCACCAACTGACGTCCACCAACTGACGTCCACCAACTGACGTCCACCAACTGACGTCCAACTCACCAACTGACGTCTAACAAACCAACACGTCAACCTTACCCACAGAAATACCACAGATACAGTAATGTCTATCAGACAACCGACGTCCAATAAACTTACAATCATAACAACACATTTACTCTAGTTCTGCGTCTGCTTCATATAACCCGCCACCACCAACAAACTTACAATCATAACGACACATTTACTGTAGTTCTGCGTCTGCTTCATTTAACCCGCCATCGACTTATTCTTCCAAATATCGAGTCATTAAAATGGCTTAAATTAAGTACATGACCAAATTAACTTAATTAGCAATAGAAACAACACTAATAAATCCCCGATTCGTCACCCATCTACCATCATTGGTTCGCTTTGTTTGTCTACACTGTATGAATCTTTTGAAATGGTTGTTACAGATGGTTTCTACATACGTGAAGGGATGTGTAGAACTGTTACATACAACCCGAACATACAGTTCTGTAAATCAATACAGAGTGGCCCGCCCCTGGCGCCGAGCCAGAATTGAGAGACACAGTCGCAGAAAATTGTTCTCGTTCAAGGCAGCCAATCAAAAAATAGATTTCTAAAAGTTTTTTTTTTTGCCCAGCAGATCTTGGCGTATTTAGATATAGAAATGTTCAGCTATGGGCCTCTTTAAACAGGGGAGAGGGGGTCTGGGAGCCAGGAGGATGTACATGTGTGAGCCTCTTTAGGCATGGGGGTCAGGGGGGTGTACGTGGGGGGGGGGGGGGGCTTCTTTAGACAGGGGTGTCAGAGGGGGGTCTGTGGGTCAGGGGGATGTACATGTGTGGGCCTCTTTAGTCAGGGATGTATACATGTTTGAGTCTCTTTAGGTATGGGGTCAGGGGGCTGTACGTGTGTGTGGGGGGTTCCTTAGACAGGGGGGTCAGGGGTGTGTACATTTGTGGGCCTTTTCATGGATCGATTGGTGTCTTTAGAGACTGGTGTACGCACACGAAAGTTCCGACAGAGCATTGACGTAAATGTTTACAGACAGAGAGAGAGAGAGAGAGAGAGAGAGAGAGAGAGAGAGAGAGAGAGAGAGAGAGAGAGAGAGAGAGAGAGAGAGAGAGAGTAGGCGTTTAGAATTGTTAGAATAAAGAATGGGCGCTTAGAAATTTTCGGATATAGAATGGACGTTTAGCTCTGTATAGATCTATAGACGCCTTAAAAAAGTGTAAGTGTATGGGATTTTTAAGACATAGCCGGCGTCCGACAAGTTTTAACCAAATCAAATGATCGATCTATCGACCTAATAAATCACATGTCAACATAACAAATGGCCTGTCAACATAAAGGATGTTAGTTTATCAGAAAGTTTCGAGCGAATTTTCTTCTTCCTATTCTGTTCTCATACCCCTGCCCTGCAGAAATACGCTGTCTAAGCTAAACCCAGTAGGCGAAGAGTTTAACGTTAAACCGTACAACTCTCTTGATTATTTTCTACCTCCACATTCCGTATCAGTACGCAAGGGACTTCTTTTCTAGCAGGAAATGACGTCAGAGAACCACTGGTTAGAAACTATCAACAAATTAACTCCAACGGAGCATGTCGCCGTAATGACGTCATTTGTTGGTTTGTCTTCAGTCGAGCCAATCACAACGGTCCCTCTTGAGGCGGGTCATTCGGTGCACCAAACCGTTTCCTACCACAGGCGCACACTTCAACGAAAAGGTGGCTGGTACTTTGATCAGAGGAAAAAAAATAGCGGGGGTAGGTTTATTTTATAATTGTTTCAGAGCTGGTTGAAGAAATCCACAATTTTAAAATTATCGTTCATAGAGATTCGTACCGTGAATGTAAACATAACCCTACCCCCCTCTCCCACCTCCTCTCCTCACCCCTCCCCCCTTCCCCCCCCCCCCCCCCCCCCCGTGAGTTTGGAAGATGTTTTCCTAGCTCTTCACCGAAGCCGTATGGGACGTGGCTGTGTGGATCTGTGGCTTAATCACACACACACACACATTTGATGCCGTTCAATTAAGAGCGAATCTGTGCTAGGCCACGTCTTTAAACCTCATGTTTGATCGTTATCGTCAAAAAGATTAATTAATTAGCCCAATTGTTTTCTCGACCGAATTCCGTTAGATGGCGTGGTTGTAGAAGTTGAGTTGGATGGCGTGGTTGTAAAAGTTTAGTTGGATGGCGTGGTTGTAAAAGTTGAGTTGGATGGCGTGGTTGTTAAAGTTTAGTTGGATGGCGTGGTTGTAAAAGTTTAGTTGGATGGCGTGGTTGTAAAAGTTTAGTTGGATGGCGTGGTTGTAAAAGTTGAGTTGGATGGCGTGGTTGTTAAAGTTTAGTTGGATGGCGTGGTTGTAAAAGTTTAGTTGGATGGCGTGGTTGTAAAAGTTTAGTTGGATGGCGTGGTTGTAAAAGTTTAGTTGGGATTTGTTTAATTCTTGTCTAACAACCTCACGCGGTGTCTGAGTCTACCCAGCCAGAATAGATATCTGGCATGAATTGTGAGAAAATATATCTAGCTGTGTTTCGATCTTAAAATGAATCTAGAATATTTGAATATGACAGTCTGTGTGGTGGGGAGCTAGAGATTTGATTGCTAACTCCAAAACTCCAGAGTTCGGACCCCCGAGAAGATGAGGCTTTAGCTGGGGAAAACTGTTCCTCAAACAACTGCTGCCTAGCAGCTTGTTTGTAGATGAAAAAAGCCATGGAAGCAAATCCAAAAAGAAAAGCAGACTGAATCGCTTTCAACCGATCTTTTGGCCACTAGACACGTGACCACAAGTCGCGAGCAGCAGGTCATGTGACCTATCACAAGAAGGTACCAAGGGGAGAATCAGGCACAATTGCAGTAAGTTATTCCGTGACGCGGACATTTACTTGCAATAGTGCATAATTTTAAAATCTTCTTTTCATACACAAACAGGTAAACAATATTTATAGACAAAACAATTAATTAAAACTTAATAAAACGAAACTTGTAATAAGTTACCTGTGTGTCGTTTGTCGAAGAAAATTTTATTTCGCTGTTTTTGTGTTTTGGTGGTTATTTTTAACCTCACTACGTTGTTCCAAAATTTCCTGCTATTGAGGAACCCCACTCCCCCACCCCAATCCCCACCAGCCCCCACCCCACCCACAGACACTCGACCTATGTCCACAGATATAGCTTCAGAATATACTTGGCTAGCTTTACCATGGACTCATGGGCCTGTCAATCTCCTCTAACTGACAGATTTCTTCAGACTTAGAAGGAAAAGCTGAATGTTTTTGTTTTAACGATTTAAAGTTTTTGACCAAATTGCGGAAAAGTTTTTTAATCGGATCAAATAAGCGAAAGTAATTTCAGCAAAAAGTATAAACTTTCTGAATGCAAAAAGTTTGAAATAAAACGTGAAATATGTAGCTGGAGCTGACTTAAAGTTCAATTCCATCAGAGAAACTTCCCCACCCCCTCCCCACGACGACAAGGTCAGGTTCCTGACGTGGATCTTCAAGTACCTTCGAGATAACCGCCATACTTAATGACGTCATAACCGTGAGTTTAGTTAATATCGTTCACCTCGAGTAGGCGCAGACGTTTTTTTTTCACGCGTGCGTTTGGTGTGGCTGATCTAGTTGTATACCAGTTGCAACTGTTGTTCATGAAAGGGTCAAATAAACTGGGTCGGATGAGTCAATCAAATGAACTTATCAAAAGAACGGGTTAAATAAACGGGTCAAAAGAACGGGTTAAATAAACGGGTCAAAAGAACGGCTCAAATGAACGGGTCAAATCAACAAGTCAAATGAACTGGGTCGGATGAAATGGTCAAACGAACTGGTCAAATGAACTGGGTCGGATGAACGGAGCCACAGAGGCCATCAACCAATATCAGGCTTATCTGTACGATCCACATCCCGCCATCTTTATCAGGGGCAGACAAGTATGCCCACCGTCTGGCGGAAAGGTAGATCTGCGCATGTCTACAAGAAAAGGTAGATCTGCGCATGTCTACAAGAAAAGGTAGATCTGCGCATGTCTACAAGAAAAGGTAGATCTGCGCATGTCTACAAGAAAAGGTAGATCTGCGCATGTCTATAGAAAAGGTAGATCTGCGCATGTCTATAGAAAAGGTAGATCTGCGCATGTCTATAGGAAAGGTAGATCTGCGCATGTCTATAGGAAAGGTAGATCTGCGCATGTCTATAGGAAAGGTAGATCTGCGCATGTCTATAAGAAAAGGTAGATCTGCGCATGTCTATACCGTAACTTACAGTTTTTCATTCGTAATTAACATAACGTTATGAAACTGTATAAAACCCAGGCTAATTAACCTGTGACCCTACAGCACCTGAGCCAAGAGTTGAACACGGTTGAACGGATGTTAAACTGGGAAACGTACAACTAAATCCAGCGCTCTATTTAGCCGGCTGGATATTTATTGGGTGAACTTGTAGCTTCTGATAACACTTCTCGCCTCCTTCTGACAGGTGTCAAATGACGTAAACACATGGCCTATAAATAGACACAAGATTTATTGGCTAACATGCTGTCAATCACGACGTAAAGTACAGCGACGTTTTCCTGATGGTACTCACAAGTCCCCGACTTTTCCGGGCAGCCATGAGTTATGATTTATGATTTTTTGGGATATCTTGGGGGATATGTTGGGATTTTTGGGATATCTTGGGAAGGAAGTGGGAGAACACGAGCTGAAGATGAACCCTAAACCCGAACCCGCCCCAACCCTCTAAGACTACCGTCTGCTGCATGAAACTGCTGTCTGCTGCTGTAGACAGATGAACACCTACCACCAAGAGAACAAGATCGAGGGCTGAGTTTAAGGCGGGCGAACACCTTTTTGTTTAGTGGGAATTCCTTCAGCTATATCATGTAGACTTACCCTTAACTTTGAACCACAACAATGTTTACTGACCTTGAACTTCGATCGTCAACAATGTAAACTTAGAACGACAAAAAGTAAAACTCACATCAAACAGAGCGAGAGAAGCCGACGATATCTGTACGGCAGACGACAAGAATTAAAAACCTCGTAAAAATCTGGAAATATTTCTGCTCAGTAAAACCATCTCAAGTGGACATAAGCTCACGATGTACGAGTGGCGCATTTGGGTAGAGGGTTGTTTACTAATTTTTTTTTCTTTGTTACAATTATATATATATATATATATATATATATATATATATATATATATATATATATATATATATATATATATATATATATATATATATATATATATATATATATATATATATATATATATATATATATATATATATATATATATACATATATATATATATATATATATATATATATATATATATATATATATATATATATATATATATATATACGTTTCTTTATCATTTAATTTCCACCAGAAGCAACGTTAAACCATTTTTTATTTGATGCCCTCCTATGCAACCATTAGATAGAAAAAGTAGGCTGAACAACACAGAAATAAACATTAGATGAAATGACCAAATGGTTGATGGAGCCATTAGTTGACTCACCCCAATCACGTGCACGACATGGATGACTACACCACATCTACGACACACCTGGTGTGTGTGTCTGCCGGGGGAAGACACACGTGTTACAAGACACACATCAAGCACGTGACTTTAGGCAGATGCCCAATGTCCAGTGATATGGAACAAGCACATCAAAATAGACCGTTAATTTACAGCTAGGTGACGCACGTGAGATACAACAGGTATGACTCACATAGCAGACGACAGTTTTTTATTGCTAGTCCGAGAGGTAGAAAAAGTGGACCGCTAGCCCGGAACAATAAACCAGGAATGTCCCGATCCACGGAACAATAAACTAGGAATGTCCCGACCCCCGGAAAAAAACCACCGACCCACGGAAAAAACATGAATGTTCCGACCCACGAAACAGTAAACCATGAAGGTCCCGACCCACGGAACAATAAACTAGGAATGTCCCGACCCACGGAACAATAAACCAGGCAGGTCCCGACCCACGGAACAATAAACTAGGAATGTTCCGACCCACGGAACAATAAACTAGGAATGTTCCGACCCACGGAACAATAAACTAGGAATGTCAAAAATATCGTTGGCCCACTCCCCTACAATTGAAATCAATGCCAGAAATCGAACAGCTCAAAACTGTAACCAACGTCATACTTTACCCGCCCTACCCCGCCCCACCCCGCCCCACAACTCGACCCTCAGTTCAACGTGTCTATTTTCAGAAGTTCTATAAATAGCCTTCCGGTCAGTCGATCTATTTTGTCATGCTGACGCTCTGACACAAACATCCGCCTACAGATATCGATACGCCACAAATCGCACCTCAGATTTGCTGAGATGATTGGCCCAGAATAACCCAATCATACGGCAGAGTCTGAGGGTAGCCCGGCAGATAAGGTAGCGAGTGGCTCAGCGGATAAGGTAGCATTATCTGCGACCTTTCGATACGGAGGCTACATACAGGGGCGCAGGTAATCACAGCGCAGGGGAGGCTATCGGGTGAGGGAAAACAGATCGGTCGATGGCCCGGGGGGGGGGGGGGGGGGGCTACGATTCGACAAGTGTTGAGTTTACAGGTTGTGACATCAGAATACGAGGTTCAACTAGTGTACACGTGGCACAGGTGTGTACACAATTTAAAACTAAGGGGTTCACCAAGGGGTTCCATAGGGGTTCACCAGGGGTTCACTTGATCCTAACTGTAGCAGCTTTACAAATACAGTACACTAAAACATATGGAAGTCTTTGGATATGTCTTGCCGTGGCTGGTTTAGTGTATCCAAAACATGATGTGTAATATGATGTGTCTCACAACACTGATGTGGTGTCTGACATAACTCATGTGATGTGTCTCATATCACTGATGTGGTCTCACATAGCTTATGTAATGTGTCTCACATCACTGATGTGATGTGTCTCACATCACTGATGTGGTGTCTGACATAACTCATGTGATGTGTCTCACATCACTGATGGTGGTAGATAAACTAAATATCAGACGCTGAGTTAGGTGGATTAACTAGATATCAGACGCCATCTTGGTTTTCGTAACTCCGCCCTTGACCTCGTTACACCTTCAGCAGACGTGAGAGAAAATAAAATGCACGTAAACTTGAAAACTGATTTATGTTCCTGGTTTAATTATACAAGAACCGATCTAGTTGCGGTGATGATGACTATTTATAGAACATCCAAATTTAGAATGTCCTACTTAAGAATGTCGTGCTTGAATAGCTACATCTAGAACAGTCGGTTTCAGAGGCTTCAATTTGATATGGGCACGTATGAACTCAGTGCCATGACGTCATGAGGTTAATTAACTAATAGCACCATTTTCTAAGATACTTTATTGGTAACTTTTGACGATTGACTGGGGATAATTTATGATGGGAGTTGGTTGCTTTGGAGGTTGATGGAGGGTGGTATTTGATGTAGAGGTTGGTGGTGGGTGGTAGTTGATGTAGAGGTTGGTGGTGGTTGGTAGTTGATGTAGAGGTTGATGGTGGGTGGTAGTTGTTCTGGAGGTTGGTGGTGGTTGGTAGTTGATGTAGAGGTTGATGGTGGGTGGTAGTTGTTCTGGAGGTTGGTGGTGGTTGGTAGTTGATGTAGAGGTTGATGGTGGGTGGTAGTTGATGTAGAGGTTGATGGTGGGTGGTAGTTGATGTAGAGGTTGATGGTTGGTGGTAGTTGATGTAGAGGTTGATGGTGGGTGGTAGTTGATGTAGAGGTTGATGGTGGGTGGTAGTTGATGTAGAGGTTGATGGTGGGTGGTAGTTGATGTAGAGGTTGATGGTGGGTGGTAGTTGATGTAGAGGTTGATGGTTGGTGGTAGTTGATGTAGAGGTTGATGGTGGGTGGTAGTTGATGTAGAGGTTGATGGTTGGTGGTAGTTGATGTAGAGGTTGATGGTGGGTGGTAGTTGATGTAGAGGTTGATGGTGGGTGGTAGTTGATGTCAAGGTTTATGGTTGGTGGTAGTTGATGTAGAGGTTAATGGTGGGTGGTAGTTGATGTAGAGGTTTGTGGTGCGTGGTAGTTGATGTCAAGGTTTATGGTTGGTGGTAGTTGATGTAGAGGTTAATGGTGGGTGGTAGTTGATGTAGAGGTTGATGGTGGGTGGTAGTTGATGTAGAGGTTGATGGTGGGTGGTAGTTGATGTAGAAGTTGGTGGTGGGTGGTAGTTGATGTAGAGGTTTGTGGTGGGTGGTAGTTGATGTCAAGGTTTATGGTTGGTGGTAGTTGATGTAGAGGTTAATGGTGGGTGGTAGTTGATGTAGAGGTTTGTGGTGCGTGGTAGTTGATGTCAAGGTTTATGGTTGGTGGTAGTTGATGTAGAGGTTAATGGTGGGTGGTAGTTGATGTAGAGGTTTGTGGTGCGTGGTAGTTGATGTAGAGGTTGATGGTGGGTGGTAGTTGATGTAGAGGTTGATGGTGGGTGGTAGTTGATGTAGAGGTTGATGGTGGGTGGTAGTTGATGTAGAGGTTGGTGGTGGGTGGTAGTTGATGTAGAGGTTGATGGTGGGTGGTAGTTGATGTAGAGGTTGATGGTGGGTGGTAGTTGATGTAGAGGTTGATGGTGGGTGGTAGTTGATGTAGAGGTTGGTGGTGGGTGGTAGTTGATGTAGAGGTTGATGGTGGGTGGTAGTTGGTGTAGAGGTTGATGGTGGGTGGTGATTAACGTTTATCATGCTGGTGTGTAGTGTATGAAAGTGTAATGAGTATTGGTCTTCCCAAAATGCGGTTCCAACGATCAATTTGTACAATTAATGATTGCGTCAATTCTGTAAGATAACTCCGTATTGTTACATGTATTGTCAAAATGGACTCTACCAAGAATGTGATTGTATACTTTATATTTAAGCTACACACACACGATATTACACATATACACCCACACACACAGCATATATCACATCACCGCTGAAACATAAACATACTGACATACACTTGCCTACCCGCACGTACATTTCACACATACGCACACACAGACACACACAAACACACACACACACACAGGCGCGCACACACACACACGCACACAACATGACAAAATACTCTAAAAATAGTTCCGAAAACACCACCACCGACCCCAGAGATGCGTTCTGCCGACCCATAGAATCTAAACCAACCAATCAAATTTTTTTGTCTACTCGTCTTTATTGTCAGAGGTTAAATCAGGACGCAACCATTTTTATTGCGGCAACATTGGGCGAGTCCATTCTATGGGGATGAGAGGCTGGAACAAAAACTTGAAAAATATTTTATCTTCCTATTGAAGGAGAAAAAAACGTCTTTAGCGTCTAATTGAAAAGTAATTAAAATCAAGATTAATCAATTGGGGAACAAAAACCTAGATTCCCATGCACCTAGGCAACTAATTAGCAGGTGAAAGTGTTAATTACGAGGTAACAAAAGCCAAAGTTGGCGCAGTCTCATCTTGGCCGTGTGTGTCGTCATCAATCTACATTAAAGGTTTTAGTTCAGATCTAGGGGGGGGGGGGGGGGGGGTTAAGGATCGGCTTTGTTGCTGGGTGGGGGAGGGGGAACTAAGGTTTTTGATAAGGAGGGCGGGTGAGGTTTGGATGGTGGGGTGGGAGGTAGGTGTGAGGGAGGGTTAGCTTTTGTATCGGCTTGATATCAGGTGCGTGGCCTTTGACCAAACAGTGAGTACACGATTCTGTATCAGCTACTTTATCAAACAGTGAGTACACGATTCTGTATCAGCTACTTTATCAAACAGTGAGTACACGATTCTGTATCAGCTACTTTATCAAACAGTGAGTACACAATTCTGTATCAGCTACTTTATCAAACAGTGAGTACACGATGTATCAGCTACTTTATCAAACAGTGACTACACAATTCTGTATCAGCTACTTTATCAAACAGTGAGTACACGATTCTGTATCAGCTACTTTATCAAACAGTGAGTACACGATTCTGTATCAGCTACTTTATCAAACAGTGAGTACACGATGTATCAGCTACTTTATCAAACAGTGACTACACAATTCTGTATCAGCTACTTTATCAAACAGTGAGTACACGATTCTGTATCAGCTACTTTATCAAACAGTGAGTACACGATTCTGTATCAGCTACTTTATCAAACAGTGAGTACACGATTCTGTATCAGCTACTTTATCAAACAGTGAGTACACAATTCTGTATCAGCTACTTTATCAAACAGTGAGTACACGATTCTGTATCAGCTACTTTATCAAACAGTGAGTACACGATTCTGTATCAGCTACTTTATCAAACAGTGAGTACACGATTCTGTATCAGCTACTTTATCAAACAGTGAGTACACAATTCTGTATCAGCTACTTTATCAAACAGTGAGTACACGATTCTGTATCAGCTACTTTATCAAACAGTGAGTACACGATTCTGTATCAGCTACTTTATCAAACAGTGAGTACACAATTCTGTATCAGCTACTTTATCAAACAGTGAGTACACGATTCTGTATCAGCTACTTTATCAAACAGTGAGTACACGATTCTGTATCAGCTACTTTATCAAACAGTGAGTACACGATTCTGTATCAGCTACTTTATCAAACAGTGAGTACACAATTCTGTATCAGCTACTTTATCAAACAGTGAGTACACAATTCTGTATCAGCTACTTTATCAAACAGTGAGTACACGATGTATCAGCTACTTTATCAAACAGTGACTACACAATTCTGTATCAGCTACTTTATCAAACAGTGAGTACACGATTCTGTATCAGCTACTTTATCAAACAGTGAGTACACAATTCTGTATCAGCTACTTTATCAAACAGTGAGTACACGATGTATCAGCTACTTTATCAAACAGTGACTACACAATTCTGTATCAGCTACTTTATCAAACAGTGAGTACACGATTCTGTATCAGCTACTTTATCAAACAGTGAGTACACGATTCTGTATCAGCTACTTTATCAAACAGTGAGTACACGATTCTGTATCAGCTACTTTATCAAACAGTGAGTACACAATTCTGTATCAGCTACTTTATCAAACAGTGAGTACTCAATTCTGTATCAGCTACTTTATCAAACAGTGAGTACACGATGTATCAGCTACTTTATCAAACAGTGACTACACAATTCTGTATCAGCTACTTTATCTTCAGTGAGTACATAATGTATCAGCTACTTTATCAAACAGTGAGTACACGATTCTGTATCAGCTACTTTATCAAACAGTGAGTACACGATTCTGTATCAGCTACTTTATCAAACAGTGAGTACACAATTCTGTATCAGCTACTTTATCAAACAGTAAGTACACAATTCTGTATCAGCTACTTTATCAAACAGTGAGTACTCAATTCTGTATCAGCTACTTTATCAAACAGTGAGTACACGATGTATCAGCTACTTTATCAAACAGTGACTACACAATTCTGTATCAGCTACTTTATCTTCAGTGAGTACATAATGTATCAGCTACTTTATCAAACAGTGAGTACACGATTCTGTATCAGCTACTTTATCAAACAGTGAGTACACGATTCTGTATCAGCTACTTTATCAAACAGTGAGTACACGATTCTGTATCAGCTACTTTATCAAACAGTGAGTACACGATTCTGTATCAGCTACTTTATCAAACAGTGAGTACACGATTCTGTATCAGCTACTTTATCAAACAGTGAGTACACGATTCTGTATCAGCTACTTTATCAAACAGTGAGTACACAATTCTGTATCAGCTACTTTATCAAACAGTGAGTACACGATTCTGTATCAGCTACTTTATCTTCAGTGAGTACACAATTCTGTATCAGCTACTTTATCAAACAGTGAGTACCCAATTCTGTATCAGCTACTTTATCTTCAGTGGTGGTGCTTGTCAAAGAAGAACTACTTAACCTCTAAGCACAAGAGAGCTCTTTTCATTTTTTGTTTACAACATCTAGGTCAGTATTTCACGAGGATAGTCGTGCTATATGAGGTATGCCAAGTTACATTCAGATAAATCCAACACATAGGCCACATATGAGGTAAGCACGTGCTTTCATGTGCACGTGTCTAGCTCATTTAAGCACCGGATTAGTGGCTTTCAGTCAGAAATCGATAGGTTTTTAAGAAATCAGAGATCAATAGGTTTAAAAAAAACTATTTGAGGTAAGTTGTGATATATTTTATGGGCTGTGTGAGAGTTTCAGCTTTTTGAGCTCTTAGATGATAGGTGGATACACGGATACATAGTCCATACACAGGTAAACAGTGGATACATAAATGGATACATAACCCATACACAGGGAAACAGTGGAAACACGGATACATAGCCCATACACAAGGGAACAGTGGATACATAGATGAACGAAATAATCGGTAAACGTAGGAGAAATTCATGGACAGAAAGACAGATTCATATTTAAATCCAAACATAATGTTTCAAGGACAGACAAACTCATATTTAGGTGCATGCAAAAAGTTTTATAGACACCCAATTATAAATGCAAGAACCTAACACGTAATTTACCACAAATTAAAATTTAATGATGAAATTTCATGTTGTGAAATTCTTTTCAACGTAGCCCTGACCTTTCACCTTCCATGACCTCCGCCTATCCAAATAGTGACAAGTCTCAGGCTAACACTGTGAAGAGACTTGTCAATTTGTGTTTTCTGTATACACTCGCGCACCTGTTCACTTACCGGCACTTTATTCTGGAATCATCCAGCAGGTGTTTTCTGGGAATTACTGGCGATGCCTCTCAGAGACGCTGCTAAACTTCTGAAGGTGCGGGGTGGGAAAGGGGGATCAGGCGATAACGTCTGCTAATGTCTGTTTTCAGTTTGGTGAAGGGGGAGGGTGGGGGTGGGTGTCGTTTTTCCTCAGACGCCCCCCACTTTGACTGTAGCTTCGTTAAGAGATCTTACTGCATTTATTTTCTTACTTGATCTTATACTTGTTCATTAGTCGTTGGTAAATAGGCGGTGAATTGGTTGTAAATTGGTGGTAAATTGGTGGTAAAAAGGGTGGGGATGGGTCGGGATGTTCCCACCAACTATACTTTAGTGTGGGGATGGGTGTATCCCCACCAAGTATACTTGTGTGTATAGGGGGGGGGGATAGAAGGGGAGAAGGGGCGGGTAACCCCAGCAAGTATACTTTATCGCATGGCTTCTGTATCACGTGACGCCCGCCTATGATGGACGGTCTTATCGTCGAGCTAATGAAAGCAGGTATAATCGCCCCTGTTTTATTGCAGGCATGCACGGCAACCACAATAGACTTTTATCTGGCCACTCGTCTAGAACATTTCCCCTGCCAGATTGGCCTGACTGCCGAGTAAAAAGCCAAACGGGAATTCCAGTTTTTTGGTGTTTCAAATGTTAGATAAACTCAGGAGTTTCAGTTTTTTAGGTGGTTTAAATGTTAGATAAACTGTGGAGTTTCAGTTTCTTAGGTGTTTAAAATGTCTGCTTAAAGTCGGAAGTGAAACATTTCACCGAAACACTGTGGAAACTTTTATCTTCTTCTATGTTAGGCATCGCACTTATGTTTGCAGCTTTACATTGTCTGTCTGTCTGTGTCTGTCTGTCTGTCTATGTGTCTGTGTGTCTGTGTGTCTGTCTTTCTGTCTGTCTGTCTGTCTGTCTGTCTGTCTGTCTGTCCGTCCGTCCGTCCGTCCGTCCGCCCGTCCGTCCGTCCGTCCGTCCGTCCGTCCGTCTGTCTGTCTGTCTGTCTGTCTGTCTGTCTGTCTGTCTGTCTGTCTGTCTGTCTGTCTGTCTGTCTGTCTGTCTGTCTGTCTGTCTGTCTGTCTGTCTGTCTGTCTGTCTGTCTGTCTGTCTGTCTGTCTGTCCGTCTGTCCGTCCGTCCGTCCGTCCGTCCGTATGTCTATCTATCTGTCTGTCTGTCTGTCTATCCGTCTGTCTGACTGTCTGACTGTCTGACTGTCTGTCTGTCTGTCCGTCTACCCGTCTGTCCGTCGGTGTGTCTGTCTGTTTTTCTCTCAACATTAAGTTTCCCCCTTTTTAAACATTTGCGTGGTTAATCTAAAGACTATGTTATACTCCGATGAATCGAATAAATGGACTTAAAAACTCATTAAGACCAACAGTAGCCATTAATGAGAAAATTTATCTCACAACCAAATTATACAGTAGTAGTGCCTTTTTGCCAGTGGTCTCATTAGCCTAATTAGTGCTAATTAGACTATCAATTTTGTACCATCCCCGCCGCCCAATCCACCGTGTTGTGATCGGATATCGATCCACAGTTCTATAAGAATGTTTTAAAATTTCTGTTCGCCTACTCATACAACAGACATCTCCATCAAACTGTCCTTACCGCTGAGTGGTCACGTGGTTCCCGGCTACGTCATGTCTCCGTACCCCGAGAAGCCCGCCATCCTGTTGTTTGTTATTGTTTCTGTGGTCTTGAGAACTTTGGGTTCAAGTCTTCAGAGGAAATATCTTTGACGAAAAGGGAAGTAACTTGTCTCTGGGCCTAATGTGTAGGGGAAGCCACTCTGGTGCAATGTGTCGTGTAAACAGGACAACTCCCCGCCCCCTGACGTCACTACTCAGAGCACCGAAGACCCACAGAGTCAGGAAGCACTTGCCGTCTGCTCCTGTCTGTCCACGCTGCCATGTCGTCTGTCAACAATCGAGATTGTGTTACCAAAAGTGTGATCTTAATTCAGAGATTGTGTTACCAAAAGTGTGATCTTAATTCAGAGATTGTGTTACCAAAAGTGTGATGTTAATTCAGAGATTGTGTTACCAAAAGTGGGATCTTAATTCGGAGATTGTGTTACCAAAAGTGTGATCTTAATTCAGAGATTGTGTTACCAAAAGTGTGATGTTAATTCAGAGATTGTGTTACCAAAAGTGTGATCTTAATTCAGAGATTGTGTTACCAAAAGTGTGATCTTAATTCAGAGATTGTGTTACCAAAAGTGTGATGTTAATTCAGAGATTGTGTTACCAAAAGTGTGATCTTAATTCAGAGATTGTGTTACCAAAAGTGTGATGTTAATTCAGAGATTGTGTTACCAAAAGTGTGATCTTAATTCAGAGATTCTGTTACCAAAAGAGTGATGTTAATTCAGAGATTGTGTTACCAAAAGTGTGATGTTAATTCAGAGATTGTGTTACCAAAAGTGTGATGTTAATTCAGAGATTGTGTTACCAAAAGTGTGATATTAATTCAGAGATTGTGTTACCAAAAGTGTGATGTTAATTCAGAGATTGTGTTACCAAAAGTGTGATGCTAAATCAGTAATTGTATTACCAAAAGTGTGATCTTAGTTCAGAGATTGTGTTACCAAAAGTGTGATGGTAATTCAGAGATTGTGTTACCAAAAGTGTGATCTTAATTCAGAGATTGTGTTATCAAAAGTGGGATGTTAATTCAGAGATTGTGTTACCAAAAGTGTGATCTTAATTCAGAGATTGTGTTACCAAAAGTGTGATCTTAATTCAGAGATTTCATGTGATATGTTTTATTGAACGATATGTAATCTATGTGTTTAGCATAGTAGTCTAGCTGTGTCTAGACTCTATGTGTTCGTCTAATTTATCCAACATTTGTGTCTAGATTGTATGTATCTTTTTTTGAGTTTGTATTTCTAGCTCGGAGTAAAGTTCTCCGTGTTTCTGATCTAGATCTGTCTAAAGATGTCTGTGTATATTATATTTTGTGTATGTGTCGATAACTTCATGTATCTGAAGTGTTAGGTTCTAAAAGCATCTGGTTTTGTGTGTGTGTGTGTGTGTGTCTGTGGGTAAGTGTGTGTGTGAGAGAGAGAGAGCTATGAAAATGTGTACACATAAAACACACCAAAAGACACAAAAATCATCCCTCCTTCAATAAAGCCTTTACGCTAACACAGCATGGAGTTTTTTTTTCCCGCCAAAAACAAATAATCCCAACCCCCCCCCCCCCCCCCCTCTCTATTAACACGAGGAAAAGAGCAGTGGAATTATCCAAGCGAAAAATGTTCGAACAAAAAAATTAGAAACGAATAATTTGAAATTTTGTTCAATCAAATATGCATTACGTGTTTAGTGGAGAGTTTGTTAAGGGAGACAAAAGATTGAGCTAGTTGGCGTGCTAGGTGCTGTGATGAGGCTGTTGGGGTGCTGTGTGCTGTGAGAAAGTCTAGGCTGGGTGCTGTGAGAAAGTCTAGGCTGGGTGCTGGGTGCTGTGAGAAAGTCTAGGCTGGGTGCTGGGTGCTGTGAGAAAGTCTAGGCTGGGTGCTGGGTGCTGTGAGAAAGTCTAGGCTGGGTGCTGGGTGCTGTGAGAAAGTCTAGGCTGGGTGCTGGGTGCTGTGAGAAAGTCTAGGCTGGGTGCTGGGTGCTGTGAGAAAGTCTAGGCTGGGTGCTGTGAGAAAGTCTAGGCTGGGTGCTGGGTGCTGTGAGAAAGTCTAGGCTGGGTGCTGTGAGAAAGTCTAGGCTGGGTGCTGTGAGAAAGTCTAGGCTGGGTGCTGTGAGAAAGTCTAGGCTGGGTGCTGGGTGCTGTGAGAAAGTCTAGGCTGGGTGCTTTGAGAAAGTCTAGGCTGGGTGCTGGGTGCTGTGAGAAAGTCTAGGCTGGGTGCTGTGAGAAAGTCTAGGCTGGGTGCTGTGAGAAAGTCTAGGCTGGGTGCTGTGAGAAAGTCTAGGCTGGGTGCTGTGAGAAAGTCTAGGCTGGGTGCTGTGAGAAAGTCTAGGCTGGGTGCTGGGTGCTGTGAGAAAGTCTAGGCTGGGTGCTGTGAGAAAGTCTAGGCTGGGTGCTGGGAGAAAGTCTAGGCTGGGTGCTGTGAGAAAGTCTAGGCTGGGTGCTGTGAGAAAGTCTAGGCTGGGTGCTGGGTGCTGTGAGAAAGTCTAGGCTGGGTGCTGTGAGAAAGTCTAGGCTGGGTGCTGTGAGAAAGTCTAGGCTGGGTGCTGGGTGCTGTGAGAAAGTCTAGGCTGGGTGCTGTGAGAAAGTCTAGGCTGGGTGCTGTGAGAAAATCTAGGCTGTGTGTTGTGAGAAAGTCTAGGCTGGGTGCTGTGAGAAAGTCTAGGCTGGGTGCTGTGAGAAAGTCTAGGCTGGGTGCTGTGAGAAAGTAGGCTGGGTGCTGGGTGCTGTGAGAAAGTCTAGGCTGGGTGCTGTGAGAAAGTCTAGGCTGGGTGCTGGGTGCTGTGAGAAAGTCTAGGCTGGGTGCTGTGAGAAAGTCTAGGCTGGGTGCTGGGTGCTGTGAAAAAGTCTAGGCTGGGTGCTGTGAGAAAGTCTAGGTTGGGTGCTGGGTGCTGTGAGAAAGTCTAGGCTGGGTGCTGTGAGAAAGTCTAGGCTGTGTGCTGTGAGAAAGTCTAGGCTGGGTGCTGGGTGCTGTGAGAAAGTCTAGGCTGGGTGCTGTGAGAAAGTAGGCTGGGTGCTGGGTGCTGTGAGAAAGTCTAGGCTGGGTGCTGTGAGAAAGTCTAGGCTGGGTGCTGTGAGAAAGTCTAGGCTGGGTGCTGTGAGAAAGTCTAGGCTGGGTGCTGTGAGAAAGTCTAGGCTGGGTGCTGTGAGAAAGTCTAGGCTGGTGCTGTGAGAGGTCTAGGCTGGGTGCTGTGAGAAAGTCTAGGCTGGGTGCTGTGAGAAAGTCTAGGCTGGGTGCTGTGAGAAAGTCTAGGCTGGGTGCTGTGAGAAAGTAGGCTGGGTGCTGGGTGCTGTGAGAAAGTCTAGGCTGGGTGCTGTGAGAAAGTCTAGGCTGGGTGCTGGGTGCTGTGAGAAAGTCTAGGCTGGGTGCTGTGAGAAAGTCTAGGCTGGGTGCTGGGTGCTGTGAGAAAGTCTAGGCTGGGTGCTGTGAGAAAGTCTAGGTTGGGTGCTGGGTGCTGTGAGAAAGTCTAGGCTGGGTGCTGTGACAAAGTCTAGGCTGGGTGCTGGGTGCTGTGAGAAAGTCTAGGCTGGGTGCTGTGAGAAAGTAGGCTGGGTGCTGGGTGCTGTGAGAAAGTCTAGGCTGGGTGCTGTGAGAAAGTCTAGGCTGGGTGCTGTGAGAAAGTCTAGGCTGTGTGCTGTGAGAAAGTCTAGGCTGGGTGCTGTGAGAAAGTCTAGGCTGGGTGCTGTGAGAAAGTCTAGGCTGGGTGCTGTGAGAAAGTCTAGGCTGGGTGCTGTGAGAAAGTCTAGGCTGGGTGCTGTGAGAAAGTCTAGGCTGTGTGCTGTGAGAAAGTAGGCTGGGTGCTGTGAGAAAGTAGGCTGGGTGCTGGGTTCTGTGAGAAAGTCTAGGCTGGGTGCTGTGAGAAAGTCTAGGCTGGGTGCTGGGTGCTGTGAGAAAGTCTAGGCTGGGTGCTGTGAGAAAGTCTAGGCTGGGTGCTGTGAGAAAGTCTAGGCTGGGTGCTGTGAGAAAGTCTAGGCTGGGTGCTGTGAGAAAGTAGGCTGGGTGATGTGAGAAAGTCTAGGCTGGGTGCTGTGAGAAAGTAGGCTGGGTGCTGTGAGAAAGTCTAGGCTGGGTGCAGTGAGAAAGTAGGCTGGGTGCTGGGTGCTGTGAGAAAGTCTAGGCTGGGTGCTGTGAGAAAGTCTAGGCTGGGTGCTGGGTGCTGTGAGAAAGTCTAGGCTGGGTGCTGTGAAAAAGTCTAGGCTGGGTGCTGGGTGCTGTGAGAAAGTCTAGGCTGGGTGCTGTGAGAAAGTCTAGGTTGGGTGCTGGGTGCTGTGAGAAAGTCTAGGCTGGGTGCTGTGAGAAAGTCCAGGCTGGGTGCTGGGTGCTGTGAGAAAGTCTAGGCTGGGTGCTGTGAGAAAGTAGGCTGGGTGCTGGGTGCTGTGAGAAAGTCTAGGCTGGGTGCTGTGAGAAAGTCTAGGCTGGGTGCTGTGAGAAAGTCTAGGCTGTGTGCTGTGAGAAAGTCTAGGCTGGGTGCTGTGAGAAAGTCTAGGCTGGGTGCTTTGAGAAAGTCTAGGCTGGGTGCTGGGTGCTGTGAGAAAGTCTAGGCTGGGTGCTGTGAGAAAGTCTAGGCTGGGTGCTGTGAGAAAGTCTAGGCTGTGTGCTGTGAGAAAGTAGGCTGGGCGCTGTGAGAAAGTAGGCTGGGTGCTGGGTGCTGTGAGAAAGTCTAGGCTAGGTGCTGTGAGAAAGTAGGCTGGGTGCTGTGAGAAAGTCTAGGCTGGGTGCTGTGAGAAAGTCTAGGCTGGGTGCTGTGAGAAAGTCTAGGCTGGGTGCTGGGTGCTGTGAGAAAGTCTAGGCTGGGTGCTGGGTGCTGTGAGAAAGTCTAGGCTGGGTGCTGTGAGAAAGTCTAGGCTGGGTGCTGTGAGAAAGTCTAGGCTGGGTGCTGGGTGCTGTGAGAAAGTCTAGGCTGGGTGCTGTGAGAAAGTCTAGGCTGGGTGCTGGGTGCTGTGAGAAAGTCTAGGCTGGGTGCTGTGAGAAAGTCTAGGCTGGGTGCTGTGAGAAAGTCTAGGCTGGGTGCTGTGAGAAAGTCTAGGCTGGGTGCTGTGAGAAAGTCTAGGCTGGGTGCTGTGAGAAAGTCTAGGCTGGGTGCTGTGAGAAAGCCTAGGCTGGGTGCTGTGAGAAAGTCTAGGCTGGGTGCTGTGAGAAAGTCTAGGCTGGGTGCTGGGTGCTGTGAGAAAGTCTAGGCTGGGTGCTGTGAGAAAGTCTAGGCTGGGTGCTGTGAGAAAGTCTAGGCTGGGTGCTGTGAGAAAGTCTAGGCTGGGTGCTGTGAGAAAGTCTAGGCTGTGTGCTGTGAGAAAGTCTAGGCTGTGTGCTGTGAGAAAGTCTAGGCTGGGTGCTGGGTGCTGTGAGAAAGTCTAGGCTGGGTGCTGTGAGAAAGTCTAGGCTGTGTGCTGTGAGAAAGTCTAGGCTGGGTGCTGTGTGCTGTGAGAAATTCTAGGCTGGGTGCTGTGAGAAAGTCTAGGCTGGGTGCTGTGAGAAAGTCTAGGCTGGGTGCTGTGAGAAAGTCTAGGCTCGGTGCTGTGAGAAAGTCTAGGCTGGGTGCTGTGAGAAAGTCTAGGCTGGGTGCTGTGAGAAAGTCTAGGCTGGGTGCTGTGATACAACACTGAAAATGGCATCGATCTTCGCTGTGAATGGCCAACCTCTAATTGTTGACGGAGAAAATAAAAAAAAAGAATTAAATTCAGCGTCGCCTCTATGTTTTTTTTAGTCCGGACTCTTGGGAGTAATTCCATTGTCTGCTTTGTTGGGGGCAGGGAGGGAGTAATTCCATTGTCTGCTTTGGTGGGGGGCAGGGAGGGAACAACAACAAACTCTCGCTGGGTTATCTTTCATTCAAAACAATAACAGAGTTATCCTTCCTTCTTTCCGAGACATTTAGTGAGGCCGGCAAAGTACTCTTACAGTAAACACTCAGTACAGTCACCTTTGGGTAAAGTACTCGAGCAGTGCGTGTTAAAGTAAACAAACTGTAACATCCCAAAACAGTTGCCGAACTATCGCAGATGGCGTAGTTAAAAACTACCAAAAGTTGCTGAGCATATGTTTACGTGTAATGATGATGATGATGTGGGGTGGTTTCCTGAATATTTAGGTGGGCTGCCTATATACAACTGGTAACAGTTCTAGAGCTACGTCAAATATCTGTCAAGTATGTTTCAAGTATATGACAAGTATCTGTCAAATATGTGTCAAGTATGTTTCAAGTATATGACAAGTATGTGTCAAGTATGTATCAAGTATGTGTCAAGTATATGACAAGTATGTGTCAAGGCTCTACTTCTGGCTTACTGTGTTTTACAATCAACATCCCACGACTTGACATTCAATCCGTGCCCTCAAATTAAAGCACTACTTGCTACTCCTGACTTGCTACTCCTGACTTGCTACTCCTGACTTGCTACTCCTGACTTGCTACTCCTGGCTTGCTACTCATGACTTGCTACTTCTCGTCTCTGTGTCCTACAACCCAAGCTCTACTTCCGGCTGTATAACCTAGCAGCACTACTGTTATAAGACTCTCTCAATAGCGTCTACTTGTGTGTTTGGGTGAGTGAGGGGTAGTGTGTATTTGTGTGAGTGAGGGGTAATATGTATTTGTGTGGGTGGGGGAGGGTAGCTCCGTTATGAGGGTGGTCCCATAAAACGAGCCCTAAAGATGCGAGAACGGGTCCCAGGGAGCCGGTGATGGATGTGTTATGTAAATGTCGTCTAGTAGGTTCTCGTCCTACAGCTTTCATCTTTTGGTCTCCGGGTAACTTTGGTCTCCGGGTAACTGTTCTAGGGGGAAATCAAAGGCTTCCGGTTAGCAAAACTGCTTCGTTTGACGCCTTTTGTTGGACTGGTGGTAGAGGTAGGAAAAGAAAAATCTTTAAAAATGTTTTTACTGTTTATTGTACAGAGGTTATTTTTAGCTTTCACAGTTTTTAGTTTGAGAGGCTGCGTTTTTTTCTTCCGTGTGGTTTTAATAGGGAATTTTCTAACAGCCATTTTTTGGTGTAAAAAACCGTTAAAAGGTATTCGCCAACCAAAGCTTAGTTAGATACATTTGTGATTTGATAAGGCACATTGACTTTGCCTGTTTATTATTTTGTTATGAGGTGTATTTGATGATTTGAACATAACACCTGGAAACAAATTACTTATTATTTGTGTTTTAATTTGTTCAGCTTATCAGACCGTTGCCTCAATTTGTGATAACGTAATTAGGTCAATATGACATATCACCCAGTAGGTAACATGACGTCACTAATATTTACAGGTAGGCCAAGTGATATGGCACTTAACAAACAGTTAATTAATATTTTCTAGAACTATCCACTGCATGTAGTGACTTAGCTCTTAGCAAACAGTTAATTAATATTTTCTAGAACTATCCAGCGCAGGTAGGCCAAGTGATATGGCACTTAGCAAACAGTTAATTAATATTTTTCTAGAACTATCCACCGCAGGTAGGCCAAGTGATATGGCACTTAGCAAACAGTTAATTAATATTTTTCTAGAACTATCCACTGCATGTAGTGACTTAGCTCTTAGCAAACAGTTAGTAAATATTTTTCTAGAATTATCCACCGCAGGTAGGCCAAGTGATATGGCACTTAGCAAACAGTTAATTAATATTTTTCTAGAACTATCCACTGCATGTAGTGACTTAGCTCTTAGCAAACAGTTAATAAACATTTCTCTAGAATTATCCACCGCAGGTAGTGACCTAGCACCTAATTAATTAAGAAAGTAATGACATACGTATGAGGCAGATGGTCTGTTTATCGTGTAGCTATTACACGTGTTATTTTTCGTGAGTGTATCGATTTCCAGGCAAAATAAACTCACCTGTATTGGGGCACCTGTATGACATCATAGAGTAAAAAATCTGCCCCAGACTTGTATCTGACATGTTTACATAACACGCAGCGTGTGGATTTAGATGAGTGCTCGTCTTCTGTGCTCCAGAGTTTCAGAAATCCCGAAATTCGAAAGAATGGGAATTTCCGGAAACACCGGATCGGCCATCTTGCGAGAAAACTATTTTTAGCAACAGCATACACTGTCTCTTCTCGGTACAATATGTCTGATCCCTACTACAAACAATCACAAGACAATCATTTAAAAAGGTTAAACAGTGAAAATATTAAGTGAGGAATTGACAATAGAAAATATTAAGTGAGGGATTGACAATAGAAAATATTAAGTGAGGAATTGACAATAGAAAATATTAAGTGAGGGGTTGACAATAGAAAATATTAAGTGAGTGATGGACAAAAACCTTCCAAGTGGCCGGTTTTATCGTTCAACAAAAGGTTTTTACATCAAGCACACTTTGTTGATTGTTGACAAACATTCGCAGGCCCCTACTTTGTATGGCGACCAGATTGTAAGATTTTGAGAATTCTTTTAACTAATTGAGTCGGGTTGTCGGTTTGAAGGTTTGCGTTTGAAGTGTGTTTTGTCATAACACTTAATAGCAGCGTTGTTTTGTGTTAATACGATCTATTGACCACTGAACTTCGGCAGGCTTGATATTTTTTGACCGCCAACCTTTCAGCAGACGTGATATTTCTTGACCACTATTTGTGGTAGATTGGGCATTTCTTGACCATCCCCAGAAGAGATATAAGATCCCCCCCTCCCCCATCAGCTAATGCATCTGGCGATGCAAGCCGATTTCTTGATGCAACTAATGAATGACGTAAGTTAAAGTCGCAATCTCCAATTAACAGCCCAGAGATTAATCATCCTCTTATAGCGCTAAGCTCGGAGCTTGTAGCTCCTATCACTGAGCAAAAACTCAAAACTCATCAGGTTCTTACTGGGCGGGATCGATACTGTGATATTAACTTGACATTCCATAAATAATTCTCACGATACTCAAGGAAAACTATAATTATTTCATGCCATCAGAAATTAAAACTGATCAAGCGACATTTGGAAGATTACCACCTATTGAATATTTAGATGGAATTTTCGGTCTTTGAGGACGATTAAATGATTCGACGAAAGAGGAGTGGGCGTATTGTCTAATAGAGTAGTCGAATAGCTGCAGCTAATGGTTCGCGACACACGACTTAGCTAATCTTACGGTGAAATAGCTGCAGCTAGTGGCACACGACACACGACTTAGCTAATCTTACGGTGAAATAGCTGCAGCTAGCAGCGCGTGTTGTACAGCCAATGAATGCGTTTGATCCTCTGTTTACATACATGTATACATACCTACACATACAAGTTGCATTAATTATACCACACAAATAAGTAGCCACAAAGGGCAGTAACTTTATCATAAAGGGCAGCAAACGCAGAAGATGGGAATTATATTCCACAGTGCAGTAACCAAATCGAAAGGCCAAGCAAGAAGCCAGCGCTAGTCTAGTCAATATCAATATTGACAGTCTTCTCACCCAGACTCCTGTCAGAAATGGCGCGCTGGAGATTTGGAGCTGTGACAACGTCGTTTGGCCTGGGTGGAACATGACGTCTGCTTTAGGCTAGTCTAGACGACGTCACGAATTTCGTGCATGATGTGAACTAAATTGTTTAAAGTGAAAGTTAAGACGAAAATTTGGTTCCATTTTTTTTATTGTTTATTATTTGTCATCATTTGTTAGGCGTTTGACTATAGCAGGGCACTTAAATATGTAGGTTGTTTGCACATAGCACATGTTGGTAGTTAGCACATAGCACCAGCACATGTTGGTAGTTAGCACATATCACCAGCACATGTTGGTAGTTAGCACATATCACCAGCACATGTTGGTAGTTAGCACATATCACCAGCACATGTTGGTAGTTAGCACATATCACCAGCACATGTTGGTAGTTAGCACATATCACCAGCACATGTTGGTAGTTAGCACATATCACCAGCACATGTTGGTAGTTAGCACATAGCACCAACACATGTTTTTAACTAGCACATAGCACCTACACGTGTCTATAGCCCTCACGTTGAAACAAACTTTTGGTACCTGAACTGAGAAAAAAAACTTGCTGAGAATTCACACGGACACATGACGGTGCTAGAAATAGCAACATTCGATTTGAACCAGATCGATCCCGTTTATCAACAATCATTAATAGCGAGATCCTTTTTTGTTTTGGACTCAAAAGTACAAGTCCCCTCCCTGATAACGTCTACAGGCATGGAACGCCTTCATTAAAAGCTACAACCCATACAAACTTACACTACACGTCCCGTGTCTATTGGTGTGTGATATTTGAAGTCCATGGGGGGTGGGGGGGGGGGGCTTTCTTTAACACGTCTCGGTGTTTATCTAACACATGCCCTCGATCTGTTGGTGTCTGACATTTGAATCTTTAAACTATGTTCACTGACAATACACTCTTAAATACGTAGGCTGAGGCCTACCCCATCATTTCGTTTCAAACTCAGTTTTTTAATACACCAACGTGTGGATTATCTCATTCTTCTATCTAATGACATGCTAGTGACATCCGAGACTCTCCCCCCACACCCACACACACACACACATCAACCTGCGGATATTTTCAACTTCTACTCATCATCGGCTGTCGTCATCGGCTTCAAAAAGCTGGTATCGTTAACAACACAGCATCGATACTTTCGATTCGTCCGCGTTAGCTTCTACCGTTCAAACACAATTTTTTCCAAGGTCACGGCCGACCTGACATGCGCAGAGATAAGCTATTCCTGGACCAGTTATCGATAGCACCGTGACGTCACGTGTCTGATCTCCATCTCCCTTGCATTCCTGAATTTTGATTGGTTGACGTCCTATACATAAGTCTATTTTAAGACCAGAGCCAACAATAGCCAATTGTATTGGAAATTTGGTTGAATGTCAAATCAATGCTTCAGGATTAAATTCTTTACAACACAATCTTTTAAAAATACAATTCTAATTGGTTGTTTCGTAACAGTCTTTTTTTAAACGCGATTTTGTTTTTATCTTGAGATATGCACGAAACTTTGTTGTATATCCGTAGAGATATACTGGTCGCGTCCATATTGAGTACCATTTTGTTGTAAATCCGTGGAGATAACATGGTCTATATTGAGGCCACAAAGTTCCTAATCCACAAATAACTTGTTAAAAGTCTAAGAACCATGGACGTTCACATTTTAGTACAGTCAAATGTTAGACCAGCAGACGACCCAGTTCATCCAAACATTACCAATGGAACAGCAGCTACCAACAGACACATCACTGGATAAATGTCGCTAACGTGGCTGGTGGTCATGTAATAGCCAGTTGTTTGTTGGCTGACTGGCTGGATAGATGGCTTGATGACTTGGCTAGCTTGCTGGCTGTATATCTAGCTGTTTTACTAGCTGCCTGCCTGCCGTATTGCCTGATTGGTTAACTAGCTGCCTGCGTGTAGGACTGACTGGCTGGTTAACTAGCTGCCTGCCTGTGTGCTGGCTGGCCGACTGGCTGGTTAACTAGCTATGATTCTGTAACTAGATTCCAGCTAGTCCCGCGTGTAGCAGCTAATGCTAGCAGTCAGCTAGTCCCGTGTGTAGCAGCTAATGCTAGCAGTCAGCTAGTCCCGTGTGTAGCAGCTAATGCTAGCAGTCAGCTAGTCCCGTGTGTAGCAGCTAATGCTAGCAGTCAGCTAGTCCCGTGTGTAGCAGCTAATGCTAGCAGTCAGCTAGTCCCGTGTGTAGCAGCTAATGCTAGCAGTCAGCTAGTCCCGTGTGTAGCAGCTAATGCTAGCAGTCAGCTAGTCCCGCGGGCATTGAACTTGGAGGTAATCATGTGGTAGGGGGTGGATGAAAATAAATAAATATATTAGTGGGTAATAAGTGGAGCGATCTGAATAATGGGGGGAGAGATAGTCTGATCATTTCTATCCATGATAGTAGGATACAAGGTTTGTTTATTGTATAATATTGTGTTTTTATTCGTGCTTGATATGTGTTAAGTACAGCTAGACTGGGTTACAGAGTGAAACGCTTAATAGACGGCTTGAGGTTACGGCCAGAATTGGGCAGGGGTAAGATATGCGGCTAGAGTAGGGCAGGGGTAAGATAGACGGCTAGAGTAAGGCAGGGGTAAGATAGACGGCTAGAGTAAGGCAGGGGTAAGATAGACGGCTAGAGTAAGGCAGGGGTAAGATAGACGGCTAGAGTAAGGCAGGGGTAAGATAGACGGCTAGAGTAAGGCAGGGGTAAGATAGACGGCTAGAGTAAGGCAGGGGTAAGATATGCGGCTAGAGTAGGGCAGGGGTAAGATAGACGGCTAGAGTAAGGCAGGGGTAAGATATGCGGCTAGAGTAGGGCAGGGTTAAGATAGACGGCTAGAGTAAGGCAGGGGTAAGATAGACGGCTAGAGTAAGGCAGGGGTAAGATGGACGGCTAGAGTAAGGCAGGGGTAAGATAGACGGCCAGAGTAGGGCAGGGTTAAGATAGACGGCTAGAGTAAGGCAGGGGTAAGATAGACGGCTAGAGTAAGGCAGGGGTAAGATGGACGGCTAGAGTAAGGCAGGGGTAAGATAGACGGCCAGAGTAGGGCAGGGGTAAGGTAGACGGCTAGAGTAAGGCAGGGGTAAGATAGACGGCTAGAGTAGGGTAGGGGTAAGACAGACGGCTAGAGTAAGGCAGGGGTAAGATAGACGCTAGAGTAAGGCAGGGGTAAGATAGACGGCTAGAGTAAGGCAGGGGTAAGATTGACGGCTAGAGTAAGACAGGGGTAAGATAGACGGCTAGAGTAAGGCAGGGTTAAGATGGACGGCTTAAGTAGACGGCTATAAAATTAAGCTGTAGGACTGTAGCGGAAGCTGAGATGTAGATATTTTGAAGAACACTATACTAGGGTCCAGAATACACGACTGACATGGACGGCTAAAATATACGACTACGAGAGAGGGTTAAAATGGACGGCTAAAATATACGACTACACGAGAGGGTTAAAATGGACGACTAAAATATACGACTACGAAAGAGGATTAAAATGGACGGCTAAAAACGGCTAGTCGTCTAGGATTGATAGACTAGTCGCTTTGAATAGACGGCAAAATTAACCCCAACTTCCTGTCAGTTTGCCCCCAGCGATAATTAATTAATATCTTAATCTAAGACTTAACACCCTCCCCCTCCCCACCGTAGCATACTTTAAGACCTAGCCTAAAGCCACAGGTTGAAGTATGGGGTGGTTTAGTCACACACGCACTCAAGCGTGAAAATCCCAATTAGCCAGACCAATTTACTCAGCTATACTTAAGATATACGTCTGACATTTAATTTACTCAGCTATACTTAAGATATACGTCTGACATTCAATTTACTCAGCTCTACTCAAGATATACGTCTGACATTCAATTTACCCAGCTCTACTCAAGATATACGTCTGACATTTAATTTACTCAGCTATACTTAAGATATACGTCTGACATTCAATTTACTCAGTTCTACTCAAGATATACGTCTGACATTCAATTTACCCAGCTCTACTCAAGATATACGTCTGACATTCAATTTACTCAGCTCTACTCAAGATATACGTCTGACATTCAATTTACTCAGTTCTACTCAAGATATACGTCTGACATTCAATTTACTCAGCTCTACTCAAGATATACGTCTGACATTCAATTTACTCAGCTCTACTCAAGATATACGTCTGACATTTAATTTACTCAGCTCTACTCAAGATATACGTCTGACATTTAATTTACTCAGCTCTACTCAAGATATACGTCTGACATTCAATTTACTCAGCTCTACTCAAGATATACGTCTGACACTCAATTTACTCAGCTATACTCAAGATATACGTCTGACACTCAATTTACTCAGCTATACTCAAGATATACGTCTGACACTCAATTTACTCAGCTATACTCAAGATATACGTCTGACATTCAAACAATTCATGAAGCTGGGCTGACAGTCAGGCGCTCAAGAAAAATTCCTGTCCTTAAAACCTTAAAAAATATTCCTGACATTCAGACTGTATAAGATATATTCCTGACACTCAGACTGTACAAGATATATTCCTGACACTCAGACTGTATAAGATATATTCCTGACATTCAGACTGTACAAGATATATTCCTGACACTCAGACTGTACAAGATATATTCCTGACATTCAGACTGTATAAGATATATTCCTGACACTCAGACTGTACAAGATATATTCCTGACACTCAGACTGTATAAGATATATTCCTGACATTCAGACTGTACAAGATATATTCCTGACACTCAGACTGTACAAGATATATTCCTGACACTCAGACTGTACAATATATATATATATTCCTGACACTCAGACTGTACAAGATATAGGCCTATTCCTGACACTCAGACTGTACAAGATATATTCCTGACACTCAGACTGTACAAGATATATTCCTGACACTCAGACTGTACAAGATATATTCCTGACATTCAGACTGTATAAGATATATTCCTGACACTCAGACTGTACAAGATATATTCCTGACACTCAGACTGTATAAGATATATTCCTGACATTCAGACTGTACAAGATATATTCCTGACACTCAGACTGTACAAGATATATTCCTGACACTCAGACTGTACAATATATATATATATTCCTGACACTCAGACTGTACAAGATATAGGCCTATTCCTGACACTCAGACTGTACAAGATATATTCCTGACACTCAGACTGTACAAGATATATTCCTGACACTCAGACTGTACAAGATATAATTCCTGACAGACTGTACAAGATATATTCCTGACACTCAGACTGTACAAAAAATATTCCTGACACTCAGACTGTACAAGATATATTCCTGACACTCAGACCGTACAAAAAATATTCCTGACACCCAGACTGTACAAGATATATTCCTGACACTCAGACTGTACAAAAAATATTCCTGACACTCAGACTGTACAAAAAATATTCCTGACACTCAGACTGTACAAAATATATTCCTGACACTCAGACTGTATAAGATATATTCCTGACACTCAGACTGTACAAGATATATTGCTGAGAACTCAGACTGTACAAGATATATTCCTGACACTCAGACTATACAAGATAAATTCCTGACACTCAGACTGTATAAAAATATTCCTGACACTCAGACTGTACTAGATATATTCCTGACACTCAGACTATACAAGATATATTCCTGACACTCAGACTGTATAAAAATATTCCTGACACTCAGACTGTACAAAATATAATCCTGAGAACTCAGACTGTACAAGATATATTCCTGACAGACTGTACAAGATATATTCCTGACACTCAGACTGTATAAGATATATTCCTGACACTCAGACTGTACAAGATATATTCCTGACACTCAGACTGTACAAGATATATTCCTGACACTCAGACTGTATAAGATATATTCCTGACAGACTGTACAAGATATATTCCTGACACTCAGACTGTACAAGATATATTCCTGACACTCAGACTGTATAAGATATATTCCTGACACTCAGACTGTACAAGATATATTCCTGACACTCAGACTGTACAAGATATATTCCTGACACTCAGACTGTATAAGATATATTCCTGACACTCAGACTGTACAAAAAATATTCCTGACACTCAGACTGTACAAGATATATTCCTGACACTCAGACTGTATAAGATATATTCCTGACACTCAGACTGTATAAGATATATTCCTGACACTCAGACTGTATAAGATATATTCCTGACACTCAGACTGTACAAAAATATTCCTGACACTCAGACTGTACAAGATATATTCCTGACACTCAGACTGTACAAGATATATTTCCTGACACTCAGACTGTACAAGATAAATTCCTGACACTCAGACTGTACAAAAAATATTCCTGACATTCCCACTGTAGTCATACAAGATAAATTCCTGACACTCAGACTGTACAAAAAATATTCCTGACATTCCCACTGTAGTCATACAAGAAAAATTCCTGACACTCAGACTGTACAAGATATAGGCCTATTCCTGACACTCAGACTGTACAAGATATATTCCTGACACTCAGACTTTACAACATATAGGCCTATTCCTGATACTCAGACTGTATAAGATATATTCCTGACACTCAGACTGTACAGGATATAATTCCGACACCTGCCTTTGGAGTTGTCAATACTTAAACGGCTTTACAAACATATAATTACCTCCCCTAACTGTACAAGTATGGTATTTTAAAATCTTGTAATTACCTCCCTTATCTATACACTGATGGTGTATTAAAAAAATTGGAATTGCGAAAGCAGTTGTCGCCCTTAGGCAGGACTAAAAATAACCAATAACAAACACGATCTGAATATAAAGTTTCATAGAATGTGAATTCGTGTTGTTGTGTTTAAGATAAGGATTAGTGTTTTCGTGTTTAAGATCAGGATTAGTGTTGTCGTGTTTAAGATCAGGATTAGTGTTGTCGTGTTTAAGATAAGGATTAGTGTTGTCGTGTTTAAGATCAGGATTAGTGTTGTCGTGTTTAAGATCAGGATTAGTGTTGTCGTGTTTAAGATCAGGATTAGTGTTGTCGTGTTTAAGATCAGTATTAGTGTTGTCGTGTTTAAGATCAGAATTAGTGTTGTCGTGTTTAAGATCAGGATTAGTGTTGTCGTGTTTAAGATCAGGATTAGTGTTGTCGTGTTTAAGATCAGGATTAGTGTTGTCGTGTTTAAGATCAGGATTAGTGTTGTCGTGTTTAAGATCAGGATTAGTGTTGTCGTGTTTAAGATCAGGATTAGTGTTGTCGTGTTTAAGATCAGGATTAGTGTTGTCGTGTTTAAGATCAGGATTAGTGTTGTCGTGTTTAGGTAGCATAAACTGTGGGGTGTGGCGTGTTGTAATTTGAGACTCACTGTGTTAAAAACAATGAACTTAACGCTTGCTAGGTTTGTGAGCTTCGTATTGTCTTGACGGCTGGTCAATAAGTTGACATTTGTCTAAAGCTGGGCACCCATTGAAGGGAAACAACAATAGAACAATCTCTCTGTGTTCCTCTCAATGCGTGACATATGGAGGTTTTTGTCGTTATTCAAGTTTTGTGTAGTTTTTCAAGTTTTCTGTCGTTATTTAAATTTAAGTTTACTGTCGTTAATCAAGTTTTTTGTCGCTATTCATGTCTGTCGTTATTCAAGTTTTCTGTCTTTATTCAAATTATCTATCGTTAGTCGTGTCTTCTGTTGTTATTCGTTTTCTGTCGTATTCAAGTTCTCTGTTGTTATTTAAGTTTTACGTCGTTATTTAAGTTGAGGTTTCTGTCGTTATTCATGTTTTCTTTCGTTATTCAAGTTTTCTGTCATTATTCAAGTTTTCTGACGTTATTCAAGTTTTCTGACGTTATTCAAGTTTTCCGTCGTTATTCAAATTTTGTGTCGTTATTTAATTTTTCTGTCGTTATTCAAGTTTTCTGTCGTTAGTCGTGTCTGTATTTATTCAAGTTTTGTCGTTTTGCAAGTTTTCTGTCGTTATTCAAGTTTTCTGTCGTTATTCAAGTTTTCTGTCGTTATTCAAATGTTTTCTGTCGTTATTCAAGCTTTCTGTCGTTATTTAAGTTTTCTGTCGTTATTCAAGCTTTCTGTCGTTATTCAAGTTTTCTGTCGTTATTCAAGCTTTCTGTCGTTATTCAAGCTTTCTGTCGTTATTTAAGTTTTCTGTCGTTATTCAAGCTTTCTGTCGTTATTTAAGTTTTCTGTCATTATTCAAGTTCTCTGTCGTTTAGAACAGTTTCTTTCTGTTCCCTGCCAGTGTTCTAGTATAACAGTTCCTTTTCTCTGTACCTTACGCCAATGGTAGCAGTTCCCTTTTTTCACTTTGACGCCTGACGAACCCTATTGGAACAGTTCCCTGTGACGACCCTAAGTGCAGCAGTTCCCTCTGTTCCCGGCGTTGTTCCGTCAGTTAGCGTCTACTGCCTCGAGACCCAAATGAAGGTCATGGTGAAGAGGTTAGCACTGCCGTCAGATCAAAGGGCCGTTACTCGGGGGGGGGGGGGTGATTGAAGGGGCCGTCACTCGGCGTGTTTGATATACATATTCTCACATTCACACACTCTCACATGTAGCCATACACATACACTCACATTCACACACTCATTCAAACACACACAAACACTCACAGACACACTTACACACATAACACGGACACAGTTATAAACCTATACTTCTACCGAATGTATTTAAGTCTATTGTTAAGTTGACCATCAGTGAGTAAGATTGTTGCGCTAGCCTCTACTCACTAAATATTCAGGAAATCGCAAATCAATTCGTATCATAAAATCGATACCCACAAATCAATGCAAACCTCAGATCAGGATGGCTGGTGTAAGATGTAAGCATTGACGTGCTTACATTACAAATACATCTGACACCACAAGATCTGAGCTCATGCCACGTCCGACAGCCGCCCTTATAAAACAAATACATCATGCAAACATGCAACAAACACACCATGCAAACATGCAACAAAGACTAATATAATTATAGAAACAAAATACAAAGAAAAATAAGAACATCCTACAAATACAAATACGAATATTTGACGTTAAAATACCCGTTAACAAAAATAATTATACGAACATCCTTAACGTAAAAATGAACAAGTTTTAAGAAAAGAAGATGCAACTTAACCTCTGCAAAACAGTTTAGAAATTTTTTTTACTTGAGCAGGAATTTCTCTTATTATCAGTGGGACACTACAGACGATTGTCTAGGCTGGTCAGTTGTAGCTGGTCTGTTCTAGCTGGTCAGTTGTAGCTGGTCAGTTGTAGCTAGTTGTAGCTGGTCTGTTCTAGCTGGCCAGTCGTAGCTGGTCAGTAAACCTTGTCCAGTAAGTCGGTCAGCTAAAGATGACCTCGTAACCTGCATCGTTCGTCCTACAAGGTCACGTGAGCCCCCCCCCCCCCCCCCAGATGTGCTGTGATCAATATCCTTTCATTGACTTAATTATCTTCATCATCCACCAGATAGATTGCATGGCTGGCATTTCTCCACAAGCTGCCCACAAATGCCGTCCAACCTTTTTCAAAGTCATTAAACATTTCCTAACAGTTTTGTTAGCTTTAAACAATTATGTTTCAGATGATAAAAATCAAAGTCCCGGGGGAGGGCGAATGTGGGGGAGGGGTGGGGGTGGCTGTGAATGTTAGAAAAAATTTGTATCCATCTCATACAAAACACGGTGGGGACGAGGCTTTCAAGTTCATCTAGATACGGTGTGAAGATTAATTTGATGTGTAGTTTGTGTACATATTAATTTGATGTGTGGTTTGTGTACATATTAATTTGATGTGTGGTTTGTGTAAAGATTAATTTGATGTTTAGAGTTTGTGGAAAGATTAATTTGATGTGTAGAGTTTGTGGAAAGAATAATTTGATGTGTAGAGTTTGTGGAAAGATAAATTTATATTGATATTGTGTAATGATACAAAGATTAATTTGATGTAGATTTAGTGTTGTCATATACACTTTTAAATAGTGTAAATATGTGTCCGTGTGCATTTAGAGTCAAGAGTTTCAACCATTTTCAACGTGTGAAGTTAGGGTAAATTAGAGTCAGGGGCGTATACAGATTTTTGGGCTAAGAGGCATTTCGGGCAAGTGTCCATTCGGGCATTTGTCGCATTCGGGCAAGTGTCCATTCGGGCATTTGTCGCATTCGGGCAAGTGTCAATTCGGGAAATCGGCCTTCGGGCAAACGGCATTCGGGCAAGTGTCTTTCGGGAAAATGACGTAGACCCGGTAAAAAATACATTCAAACAGTACTCTGTAGAAAACAAAAGAACGTAATACCATGTAGGCCGACAACACAAAACAATTTATCACAAAAAAATAAAAATAAATAAATAGTAAAAATAAATATACACACAATACGATCAAAAACAATAAACGCAACAGAATCTGTTTTGTAATCCTTGTAAAAAAACACATTTAGATATAATGGAATATTAATTAAAACAAGCTAACTACAGTAGGGGAAGTAATCACTCTCTTATTATAAATTTCTATTTCTATAAATCAACACATGTAATTGTAATTATGAAATTCAGCCAGATCAATTATTACTTTAATATTTGATATAAAAGTTTACTGATATTTATTTTTTTAAAAATATTCTGAATTATTGTTTATTTAAGTTTTTAAGTAAATTCTTGGTCTTGCATATCTGATCTTTACATCTTTAAATAACTACTGCTTTTTATGTACTTTAAATATTATGTTTTTACATAATGATAAATTAGGGCTTAGATCACTGTATTGCTCACACACCTCTTTACTGGTTACTCTAAAATCAATCACAGTTTACCTGTTTCAAAAGCAATATTCACAGTTTACCTGTTTCGAAAGCAATGATTCTGATTGTAAATAAACAACTATAGGCTAGTTATTCTTCACTTGAAGTTTGCTTATTCATCTTTTGATGGCAGTTTTATTCTTATCCAGAGTGTTTTTATATTGTTTTAACAAATTTTACCGGGTGTAATTAAGTATATGTTTGTTAAGATCATCTTGAGTCTCATACTAACGGTCTGGAAGTTGTGTGAGAGTGTGTTTATTTTTCTATACATCTTTCAGTTAACCCCCCCCCCCCCGCCCCGTATATTTGCGTGGAGCTTTTAACACAATCCATCTAAAAATATGTGCATCTGTACAAGATGCCATTGGAACATATTCTCGTATTGTCATATCAAAGATAAATAAAATCTAGGCACACTTTAGGTAAACAATATCCCTACTTTTCCAGACTGATTTAAAACCCAAAGTTAATAGTCCTGCCGTATACGAGGGATGGCTTAATTGAGCGGATTACACTTGTGCATATAGATCGACGTGTGTGTGGATGACGATCTATACCTAGCAGTAATGACACAAACAGCAGATATACAGGCACTAAAGTGGACAAACATTGTGACAAAAAATAGCGCCTCCCACAAGCCTGGCGCTGAGGTATGCGCCGATATGTAAACCAAGAAATAGGCTATAGAGTATTGATCTACTTGCGATGTGTTCTTTAAAAATGTGATATTTAGGGTAGATACCATGACAGTTTTTAATTCGTAGTTTTAGTAATGTGATTGCTTTTTTTTTTGTTGTTGTTGCGAAACTTGTTTTAAATCCTTGAAATGGTAGTAGAGGGAGCGTCCCTGCCCCCCCCCCCCCCCGCCTCCCCGCCCCTCATCTACGTACGCTACTGATTAGAGTAAAGAATGTCTAGATTAGCATCCCTTGAATAAAACTGGACCGTTAAAAGTTCCTATTTTCTAGAACCATCCGCAGTTTCAGCCCCACGCTCAAGGACCACGTGTCCCCACCCCCGGGCGGACTCTGTCCCCACCCCCAGGCGGACTCTGTCCCACCCAGAAGATATCATTAGTTTAATCATCGTTCATACTTTATCATCGCCGATGTTATTTCAAAGGTTTATCATGGTTGTGCTTCTAACACGATTAATCCGAATGTTGAATCTGGTCAAATGTTGAATCTGGTCAAATATTGAATCTGATCAAATGTTGAATCTGATCAAATGTTGAATCTGATCAAATGTTGAATCTGGTCAAATATTGAATCTGGTCAAATATTGAATCTGGTCAAATATTGAATCTGATCAAATGTTGAATCTGATCAAATGTTGAATCTGATCAAATGTTGAATCTGGTCAAATGTAGAACCTAATAAAGACAATGTGACGGAATACGAAGTACCACGAATGTGATCTCGAGAATTAAAAAAAAACAATATTTGATTGCCTGCTAAAAAAGCGACAGTTCTAACAGCGCTAATTTTGTGGCTAGCAGAGATGAAGTAGCCTCGTTTGGAGAAGTAGGACGTCTAACTTGTTGAGCACGTGCTGAGAACAACTCACCCTCGTGCTTGCCTTACATGCGACCACAGCTCCCAAAATAGACACAGACACGCACACAAACACATATACAATAAAACCACAGATACATTTGTAGGGACTATTTTTATCCCTCCACATCACCCCCCCCCACGTCTAACGACGACTAGCCAGACCTGGATCCCTCCCCATCGCCCCCCCCCCTCCTCTATTCTCATCAGACCTGGATCCCGCCTAGTTTGACAGTTTGACAGGTATAGAATTGAAAAGAAAACTACCTTATCGTCTGCTAAAATTACCCCTGAATTCCTAATGGATCTGTCCTGAAATATTTTTGTCTTGGGGTTGAAATAATCTGCGGCCTCACAGCGTGGGGCGTGTGGTAGATGTTGTCTGTAATACAACATGGTGTGGTAGATGTTGTCTGTAATACAACATCGTGTGGTAGATGTTGTCTGTAATACAACATCGTGTGGTAGATGTTTGTAATACAACATCGTGTGGTAGATGGTGTCTGTTATACGACATGGTGTGGTAGATGTTTGTAATACAACATCGTGTGGTAGATGTTGTCTGTAATACAACATGGTGCGCCATGTGGTAGTCCACAGCGAGACCGCACTATCGACACCACTCAACTTTATTTCATCTGTGGATGTATGGCAGTCTACACGTAAATAGCCGTTCCTTCTGAATCTGATACATACATTATGTTTTTAGACTGAGCTGAAGTCCAAAGTGGCAACACATACATGCGAAATATCATTACCCCAAATTAACGTCATTCCTTTAATACAACATAAGCAACTACGACTGTTGTACTACGGACCAGCACACAAGTTTACCTTGGACGTCACGCAACCAGCCCTCGTTGAAACCAACCCGTGACGTCACACTGGCAACCTGCACTGAGAGCAACCCGTGACGTCACACTGAAAACCTGAACTGAGAGCAACCCTAGTTGCTGTATTCCACACAACAGTTGTGTATTGACTGGTGCATCAAGTACACAGAGATTCCTCAGCTAATGACTTAATATGTCTGACGTCATTATCTGCTGTCTATGACTGTCTGACGGTAGTGTTGACATTTGACGCTACTGGTTGTGTGTATAAATATAAACTGTCTTGACATATGTCATGTCATCTATCATGCCATCTTAAACAAATGTTTTACAAGGTCATACACTTGTCTTATGTACTCGTGTATAGTGTATGTGGGGTGAAATCATTGATGTGTTTGCTGGGTAGGGTGTGTTGCGTATGGTGTGTTGAGGGTGTGTGTAGTGTATGTTGTTTTGTGGGTGTGTAGTGTATGGTGTGTTGAGTGGGTGTGTAGTGTATGGTGTGTTGAGTGGGTGTGTAGTGTATGGTGTGTTGAGTGTGTGTGTAGTGTATTGTGTGTTGAGTGGGTGTGTAGTGTATGGTGTGTTGAGTGTGTGTGTAGTGTATTGTGTGTTGAGTGGGTGTGTAGTGTATGGTGTGTTGAGTGTGTGTGTAGTGTATGGTGTGTTGAGTGTGTGTGTAGTGTATTGTGTGTTGAGTGGGTGTGTAGTGTATGGTGTGTTGAGTGTGTGTGTAGTGTATTTAGTGTTGAGAGTGTGTGTAGTGTATGCTGTGTTGAGAGTATGTTGACGGTACATCAACCATGTGTTAACTAAAAGTGTACGTGTTACTAAGATGGCGCGCTAGATCCTCAGAGATCAGCAAGTAGACCACTGCACCAATTTCTGATGACAACAGACAGTGTTATGGTGTATCTGATGACAACAGACAGTGTTATGGTGTATCTGATGACAACAGACAGTGTTATGGTGTATCTGATGACAACAGACAGTGTTATGTTGTACCTGACATTGAGCTAATCAGCCACATCAAACATTGGGTGTCAGGAAACAGCGGCCATCACTCCTGCGTCAGAGACACGTTGTGGTGAGATTTGTTTAACGCCCGAACACGTTCAATGTTTACATAATGGCCCGCTTACACCCTAACACCCTGACACCTTGACCGTTGACGCTTTTGTTAAGAGGAGAAAAGCCCAATATGCCGACCTTGACCCTAGCTGACCTTGGCCCCACACCCAAGTTTTAGTACCCGCTACCCCGTCATTATTATTCCTGTCTGTCTGGGTCTGAAGAGGTAAGCTTGATGGAATTCTGGGAAATTTTTACTGGGGGGTGTTATAGTTACCACACCACTGGTGTCTGGCCATGTCTTGGTGTGGCCAGTTTGGGTGGCCACGTCTAGGTGTGGCCAGTTTGGGTGGCCACGTCTAGGTCTGGTCAGTTTGGGTGGCCACGTCTAGGTCTGGTCAGTTTGGGTGGCCACGTCTGGGTGTGGCCAGTTTGAGTGGCCACGTCTGGGTGTGGCCAGTAGGGGTGGCCATGTCTAGGTGTGGCCAGTTTGGGTGGCCACGTTTAGGTCCGTGGTCTAGGTGTCACCAACTATGTTTATCACCTATTGTATAACGTCTATGTAAGCGGCTGTATGCAATACCTATGTAAGCGACTGTATGTAACGCCTATGTAAGCCACTGTATGTGAAGCCTCTCTAAGCGGCTGTAAATAACGCCTATGTAAGCGCCTACCTACCGTGTATTACCAAGCTCAAGATATGAAGCCTTTGGAATTCTATTTTCGCATGCCGACGTCAGTGGGTTATTCACGAGACGAAGTGAGGTCAATGCCCTTGACGTCACCACCAGATTTCCATAAAATTTTGTTTACAGCTCCAGGGTATGACGTCATTCGTCCTGCCCGCGTCACACCGGATGTCACGGTGACATCACAGCTGTGACAGACTTTTATCGTCTGCTTCCCGTCAGTGACCGATGCAGACGGGAAGATTTGGTGTGGTCAGGTCTTTTTTGAGTTTTCTTTTAACACAGTGTTGTGTGTTTTCTTTAAACACGGTGTTGTGTGTTTTCTTTAAACACCGTGTTGTGTGTTTACTTTAAACACCGTGTTGTGTGTTTACTTTAAACACAGTGTTGTGTGTTTTCTTTAAACACAATGATGTGTGTTGACGAAAAGTCCTGGGTCGAGACGCCCACTCCACATCTAAATCAGAGTTTCTACCAGGCATCTTCCGAATGAAATTTATATAGAAAATATATACTTTTACCAGTGTCCATCCACCCGGAATGTTTAGTCCGCGCCCCCCCCCCCCCCCCCCCCCCCCCACAAAAAATATATTTCAAGTGCCCCTGGATGAAACACTGCTTTAAATGTCTTTAACTACCGAAGACACTAACACTACCTGTTCTGTTTCTACTATGATGTGTCTTTTTTGAACTTTGTGGCCAAACACCTTATTTTACTATTTAAAAGAATTTTCTTAGTCAAATGTAAATATTTAGCCATTTTTTTGGTAATATTTGCCTATTTGTCTTGGGAAACATAGCCTATTTGTGTAGAGAAACATTGCCTATTTGTGTAAGGAAACATTGCATATTTGTGTAGGGAAACATTGCCTATTTGTGTAGGGAAACATTGCCTATTTGTGTATGGAAACATTGCCTATTTGTGTAGGGAAACATTGCCTATTTGTGTAGGGAAACATTGCCTACTTGTGTAGGGAAACATTGCCTATTTGTGTATGGAAAGAAACATTGCCTATTTGTGTAGGGAAACATTGCCTATTTGTGTAGGGAAACATTGCCTATTTGTGTAGGGAAACATTGCCTATTTGTGTAGGGAAACATTGCCTATTTGTGTAGGGAAACATTGCCTATTTGTGTAGGGAAACATTGCCTATTTGTGTAGAAAAACATTGCATACTTGCGTAAAAAAAGTATCTTATTTATGTATGAGAGTAGAAAAAATAAAACAATATTTACCAAATTACTGCATCATAAAACTCACTCAAAGGAAGGTTGCGTCATAAAACTGACATTTCCGTTAGAATTGCCTGCACCAGGACTGGCTTAGGCCTAATCTGACCCCCCACCCCCCCCACCCCACCTCAACTGTAAGAAATATTTGTGTACCATTTTCTCACGGTTAATTACCCGGTTAACCCACCATTCCATCCATCTCCAATAAAGATCAGCCTCCAGAAGAAAAATATTTTATTTCTCCTGTTGTCGTTGGTGGTGGTGAGTAAATAACTATGGTTGGTGAGGTTGTCAGGGTTGGTGGTGAGGTTGTCAGGGTTGGTGTAGAAAGTTGTTGGTGTCAGGGTGGTGTAGAAAGTTGTTGGTGTCAGGGTTGTTGTAGAAAGTTGTTGGTGAGGTTGTCAGTGACGCACGAAGTCAGGATTTGCTGACACCCCCCCCCCCCCCACGGTTTAGTTTGCTGGTTGCGGCTGAACGCTTGATTTACTTGGACTAAACCCAACACTAACTCCAGGTTACCTTAATTAAAACCATCAGGCTGTTGCGCAATTTCGTTACATTAGATTTAACATCAGCATATTGTATTTCTTCGTATGGTTCGGGGCTAACAGTGCCACGATATTTTAATTACTTCAGCTCGTCAAAGATTTATGGTAAACAAAGCTCGCTGTCTTGTTAGCATTTAACGTGTATATTCCTAATATTTTATTTTCCTAGTATATTAGCAATATGTTGCAAGGATTAACGAGGATTTTCCGGGGTTGTTTAGTGCTGTTTCCTTGTTTCAGCCTCGATCTAAAGCTGTTTCTCTGTTTCAACCTCGATCTAATGCAGTTTCCCCGAGACTCTAGTGCTAGCCAAGACCCATGTTGTTTCACTGACTAACCTTGCTGTTTCCCTGTTTCAGACCCTGGTAGCCGAGACTCTAGTGCTGGCCAAGACCCATGTTGTTTCACTGACTATTGTTTCCCTGTTTCAGACCCTGGTAGCCGAGACTCTAGTGCTAGCCAAGACCCATGTTGTTTCACTGACTAACCCTGCTGTTTCCCTGTTTCAGACCCTGGTAGCCGAGACTCTAGTGCTAGCCAAGACCCATGTTGTTTCACTGACTAACCCTGCTGTTTCCCTGTTTCAGACCCTGGTAGCCGAGACTCTAGTGCTAGCCAAGACCCATGTTGTTTCACTGACTAACCCTGCTGTTTCCTTGTTTCAGACCCTGGTAGCTGAGACTCTAGTGCTAGCCAAGACCCATGTTGTTTCACTGACTAACCCTCTTCTGTTTCCCTGTTTCAGACCCTGGTAGCCGAGACTCTAGTGCTAGCCAAGACCCATGTTGTTTCACTGACTAACCCTCTTCTGTTTCCCTGTTTCAGACCCTGGTAGCCGAGACTCTAGTGCTAGCCAAGACCCATGTTGTTTCCCTGACTAACCATGTTGTTTCCCTGTTTCAGACCCTGGTAGCCGAGACTCTAGTGCTAGCCAAGACCCATGTTGTTTCACTGTTTCACTGACTAACCCTGCTGTTTCCCTGTTTCAGACCCTGGTAGCCGAGACTCTAGTGCTAGCCAAGACCCATGTTGTTTCACTGACTAACCCTGCTGTTTCCCTGTTTCAGACCCTGGTAGCCGAGACTCTAGTGCTGGCCAAGACCCATGTTGTTTCACTGACTAACCCTGCTGTTTCCTTGTTTCAGACCCTGGTAGCCGAGACTCTAGTGCTAGCCAAGACCCATGTTGTTTCACTGACTAACCCTGCTGTTTCCCTGTTTCAGACCCTGGTAGCCGAGACTCTAGTGCTAGCCAAGACCCATGTTGTTTCACTGACTAACCTTGCTGTTTCCTTGTTTCAGACCCTGGTAGCCGAGACTCTAGTGCTAGCCAAGACCCATGTTGTTTCACTGTTTCACTGACTAACCCTGTTGTTTCCCTGTTTCAGACCCTGGTAGCCGAGACTCTAGTGCTAGCCAAGACCCATGGGTACGTGGAGAAGATCGAGCACGAGCTGGAAGAAGAACTTCAGAGGGAGAACACAGAGCCGCCCAACAGGATCTTGGCAAAGTAAGTAGGCAAGTAGGCATTCAGGTGGCTAGGCAAGTAGGCATTCAGGTGGCTAGGCAAGTAGGCATTCAGGTGGCTAGGCAAGTAGGCATTCAGGTGGCTAGGCAAGTAGGCATTCAGGTGGCTAGGCAAGTAGGCATTCAGGTGGCTAGGCAAGTAGGCATTCAGGTGGCTAGGCAAGTAGGCATTCAGGTGGCTAGGCAAGTAGGCATTCAGGTGGCTAGGCAATACACAGAATAGTGGCTAGACAATACGTCAATCTAGTAGCTAGGCAAGACGTCATAATAGTGGCTAGCAAGACGTCAATCTAGTGGCTAGGCAAGACGTGATAACAGTGGCTAGGCAAGACGTCAAAATAGTGGCTAGCAAGACGTCATTGTATCCTCTGATGTAAGAACATGCTTAGCGTTGTTCCAATTGAAAGCAATAAATATCACCTGTATATCAACGGACAGGTAACAACATTGGTGTTAGGCCAATAATAATCAACCTTATGTTTATCTGTTGAAATAGGAGATGTTCAATCAACGGGAAGTTGTATTTTTATGAGGAGATTTAAAGATAAAATAAACATATAGCGTGAGCCGAAGGAAATCATCAGGGCAATTTTTTATTTATTTTAAATGCAGTTTCAGAAGGGAAAACTTTTAGAATCAGCATTTGACATTTTAAACGTGTGTAGGTTTAGACGGATGTTATAAGCAAGAATGGTTTTATAACTAGACGAAACTAGACTAGAATAGACTTCAGACTAGACTCTAGACGAAACTAGACTTGAATAGACTTCAGACTAGACTCTAGACGAAACTAGATAGAATAGACTTCAGACTAGACTCTAGACGAAACTAGATAGAATAGACTTCAGACTAGACTCTAGACGAAACTAGATAGAATAGACTTCAGACTAGACTCTAGACGAAACTAGATAGAATAGACTTCAGACTAGACTCTAGACGAAACTAAACTAGAATAGACTTCAGACTAGACTCTAGACGAAACTAGATAGAATAGACTTCAGACTAGACTCTAGACGAAACTAGATAGAATAGACTCCAGACTAGACTCTAGACGAAACTAGATAGAATAGACTTCAGACTAGACTCTAGACGAAACTAGATAGAATAGACTTCAGACTAGACGAAACAGTTGTCTTTTTTAAATAGCTAGGTTTTTAAATAATGATACGGTCGTTTTTATTTCCTCCGCTGTATTAGGAAAATATTTTTTAAATTAATCGTAAGCTTTATCAAGTGAATCAAATCTGATCAATTTTTATTGAGCTTATAAAGTCTGATCAAGTTTTATGGAATCGATAAAGTCTGATGAAATTTTATGGAATCGATAAAGTTTGATCAAGTTTTATGGAATCGATAAAGTCTGATCAAGTTTTAAGGAATCGATAAAGTCTGATCAAGTTTTATGGAATCGATAAAGTCTGATCAATTTTTATGGAATCGATAAAGTCTGATCAAGTTTTATGGAATCGATAAAGTCTGATCAAGTTTTATGGAATCGATAAAGTCTGATCAAGTTTTATGGAATCGATAAAGTCTGATCAAGTTTTATGGAATCGATAAAGTCTGATCAAGTTTTATGGAATCGATAAAGTCTGATGAAATTTTATGGAATCGATACAGTTTGATCAAGTTTTATGTAATCGATAAAGTCTGATCAAGTTTTAAGGAATCGATAAAGTCTGATCAAGTTTTATGAAATCGATAAAGTCTGATCAAGTTTTATGGAATCGATAAAGTCTGATCAAGTTTTATGGAATCGATCAAGTCTGATCAAGTTTTATGGAATCGATAAAGTCTGATCAAGCTTTATGGAATCGATAAAGTCTGATCAAGTTTTATGGAATCGATAAAGTCTGATCAAGTTTTATTGTGATTGATGCCTGACGATATGCCCATATAAGGAGATGCCCTAGACTGACAGCTGCAGACAGATGAGCCAATATCCGTAATGATAGACAGCGGAGGGGAGATAACCTCAGCATAACGAACACATACACAGATATATGTTTATGCCAGGACAAGCCAGCATAAGATCATAAGCCATTACACTCTTGTGTGAATAAAGATGATCACACACTTGTGTGAATAAAGATTATACTTAATGATTACCTCACCCTTTGCTTTAGGTACATCATCCCCTCCTCACCCCCCCACCCCCCCCCCCCCACACACACACACACATGTGTACATGTGACACACCTGTCAGCAGTGGCGTAGCCAGGATCGTCTCAAGGGGGGGGGGTTCCAATTTTTACCCGGGGACAAACTTTCGATTTTGCACCCCCCCCCCTCAAACTTTCGATTTGCACCCCCCCCCCCCCTCAAACTTTCGATTTGCACCCCCCCTCAAACTTTCGATTTGCACCCCCCCCCTCAAACTTTCGATTTGCACCCCCCCTCATACTTTTTATATATACCGAGGGGTCTATGGGGGGGGGTTATGACCCCCCCCTAACCCCCCCTGCCTACGCCACTGCCTGTCAGACACCTCCAGAAACACCCCTATTGCACGCACAGAAACACCCCTATTGCACGCACAGAAACACCCCTATTGCACGCACAGAAACACCCCTATTGCACGCACAGAAACACCCCTATTGCACGCACAGAAACACCCCTATTGCACGCACAGAAACACCCCTATTGCACGCACAGAAACACCCCTATTGCACGCACAGAAACACCCCTATTGCACGCACAGAAACACCCCTATTGCACGCACAGAAACACCCCTATTGCACGCACAGAAACACCTCAATTGCACGCACAGAAACACCTCTATTGCACGCACAGAAACACCCCTATCGCACGCACAGAAACACCTCTATTGCACGCACAGAAACACCCCTATCGCACGCACAGAAACACCTCTATTGCACACACAGAAACACCTCTATTGCACACACAGAAACACCTCTATTGCACGCACAGAAACACCTCTATTGCAAGCACAGAAACACCTCTATTATACACACAGAAACACCTCTATTGCACACACAGAAACACCTCTATTGCACGCACAGAAACACCTCTATTGCAAGCACAGAAACACCTCTATTATACACACAGAAACACCTCTATTGCACACACAGAAACACCTCTACGCACAGAAACACCTCTATTGCACGCACAGAAACACCTCTACGCACAGAAACACCTCTATTGCACGCACAGAAACACCTCTATTACACGCACAGAAACACCCCAAAGTGCTAATACAATCAAATTAAAATTACATTTTTAAACATTAAGGAAGACATTTCGGCCACGAGTTTAACTTAACACTCGGAAAGACGGAAGACATTTCTAGATCGTTCAACTCGAGTGCAGTCAACACCCGGCTCCCTAACGGCGGCGCCCTAACCGACCCCCCCCCCTCCCACCACGCCCACGCCAGAACATGCTAACGTTCTTACCCCCAAATCATTTAGATGACGTCATAACCAGCCCACTATGATGGCGCCCTCACTCCCGGCCATATTTAGCTTGCGCCCCTAACCCGCGCTATATCGATGACGTCATAGACCCCCCCCCCCCCCCCCGCCCCACCCCTGTTTATGAACACGGGCCCGCCTACCAGATTTAGGAAAAAAACAAATTCAGGAACGATAATCCCTGCAAGTTGGACAGATCCGGGCGGCATGATTGATCACGTGATGGCTTATGCAGATTAGGTTAAGGTCAGTCCTTAATGGGCCGGCAGTCACGTGACGAGGGAGAAAATAAACCTGACATCTAGACACAACACCCCCCCCCCCCCCCCAGACACGGGGTACAAAAACAGCATCTCAATCCAACACCTCCTTCAGGCACTAGCCCTCAATCGTCGAAATAGTTGCTAGACTTGACGACGATTGTTATGTTAAACCTTGCCTCGACTCACGAACACAAACATACACATACACACACACATACACACATACAGCCTCCCACGATGGTGAGCAGGTGAATGATGTTCGGATCGCGTTTAAAAAAGCTTTTTGCCTAGAGCCTGTTGCCGTCAAATTTAGATCTTGTTGCCGTCAACTTGTTGCCTAGAGCCTGTTGCCGTCAACTTGTTGCCGTCAGCTTGTTGCCGTCAGATCTAGATCCTGTTGCCGTCAGCTTTTTGCCGTCAGATCTAGATCCTGTTGCCGTCAGATTGTTGCCGTTAGATCTAGATCCTGTTGCCGTCAGCATGTTGCCGTTAGATCTAGATCCTGTTGCCGTCAGATTGTTGCCGTTAGATATAGATCCTGTTGCCGTCAGCATGTTGCCGTCAGATCTAGATCCTGTTGCCGTCAGCATGTTGCCGTCAGATCTAGATCCTGTTGCCGTCAGCATGTTGCCGTCAGATCTAGATTCTGTTGCCCTCAGCTTGTTGCCGTCAGATCTAGATCCTGTTGCCGTCAGCATGTTGCCGTCAGATCTAGATCCTGTTGCCTTCAGCATGTTGTCGTCAGATCTAGATCCTGTTGCCGTCAGCATGTTGCCTCGACTCACGAACACAAACATACACATACACACACACATACACACATACAGCCTCCCACGATGGTGAGCAGGTGAATGATGTTCGGATCGCGTTTAAAAAAGCTTTTTGCCTAGAGCCTGTTGCCGTCAAATTTAGATCTTGTTGCCGTCAACTTGTTGCCTAGAGCCTGTTGCCGTCAACTTGTTGCCGTCAGCTTGTTGCCGTCAGATCTAGATCCTGTTGCCGTCAGCTTTTTGCCGTCAGATCTAGATCCTGTTGCCGTCAGATTGTTGCCGTTAGATCTAGATCCTGTTGCCGTCAGCATGTTGCCGTTAGATCTAGATCCTGTTGCCGTCAGATTGTTGCCGTTAGATATAGATCCTGTTGCCGTCAGCATGTTGCCGTCAGATCTAGATCCTGTTGCCGTCAGCATGTTGCCGTCAGATCTAGATCCTGTTGCCGTCAGCATGTTGCCGTCAGATCTAGATTCTGTTGCCCTCAGCTTGTTGCCGTCAGATCTAGATCCTGTTGCCGTCAGCATGTTGCCGTCAGATCTAGATCCTGTTGCCGTCAGCATGTTGTCGTCAGATCTAGATCCTGTTGCCGTCAGCATGTTGCCGTCAGATCTAGATCCTGTTGCCGTCAGCATGTTGCCGTCAGATCAAGATCATGTTGCCGTCAGATTGTTGCCTTCGGATCTAGATCCTGTTGCCGTCAGATCTAGATCCTGTTGCCGTCAGCTTGTTGCCGTCAGCTTGTTTCCTAGAGCCTGTTGCCGTCAGCATGTCGCCGTCAGATCTAGATCCTGTTGCCGTCAGCATGTTGCCGTCAGATCTAGATCCTGTTGCCGTCAGCATGTTGCCGTCAGATCTAGATCCTGTTGCCTTCAGCATGTTGCCGTCAGATCTAGATCCTGTTGCCTAGAGCCTGTTGCCGTCAGATCTAGATCCTGTTGCCGTCAGCATGTTGCCGTCAGATCTAGATCCTGTTGCCGTCAGCATGTTGCCGTCAGATCTAGATCCTGTTGCCTAGAGCATGTTGCCGTCAGATCTAGATCCTGCCTAGAGCTTGTTGCCCTCAGATCTAGATCCTGTTGCCGTCAGCTTGTTGCCGTCAGATCTAGATCCTGTTGCCGTCAGATCTAGATCCTGTTGCCGTCAGATCTAGATCCTGTTGCCGTCAGATCTAGATCCTGTTGTCGTTAGCTTGTTGCCGTCAGTTTGGTGCCGTCACGTCTAGATGCTGGTGCCGTCACGTCTAGATGCTGGTGCCGTCACGTCTAGATGCTGTGGTTCAATTAATAATTAGGTCTGTCGTCCAACCCCCCCCCCACATCGTCGACAGGGGACATTACTCTAATTACCTTTACATTGTTTACAATCATAGTTGGGCAATGAAACTGGGAAAACTGGCCAAGCAACAATAACATAATGTACACATGTGGAACTGATACAACACGCTGTATACACATAACAATCATATAACATTCTGTACACATAGCAGTGTCATGATATTTGCTAAATCAGATGTCATATCTGACATGATATTTGACATGCCATTTAACATCGCATTGGACATGACATCTTACATGAGATCTGACTTGACATATGTCATGACATCTGACTTGACATATGTCATGACATCTGACTTGACATATGTCATGACATCTGACTTTCCATATGGCATGACATATATTTCAGCTACTACAAAATCAGGGGTAGCTTAGCCATCACAGAACCATGCGTGTAGTTGCCATATGCTTTCACTGCGTGTATACAGCCATTCAGGCCTCACCCTAGTGCTCTAACTTTCGACCTCACGGCTCCGTTTGTTTATATTATCATTCCCTCTTTTTACTAGATTTTTGTAACGTGAAAGGAAACAAATTCAGTTTTATGTTTGACATCATGGCATTAACGTAATTTCCTCAGTCATTAAATATTGACACAGTCCTTTGTTATCTGATACATCTTGTGTGTGGTTGTGTGTGTGGTTGTGTGAGTTGCTGAATGTGTGGGTTGTTGAATGTGTGGGCGTGTATTAAAACATGCGCCACACATTTTTTGAATGTATGGGTTGCCATGGACCAACTTACATTGAAACAGTTGCACGTGTTTGCTAATTTTTCAAAGGAAACTAAATCAGCTGTAAATCAATAGGTTTTTGGGAGAGCAATACATAAGGGGCCGTTATATATACATTTAACAGACTACACACATATATAAATATACATTATATATATATATATATATATATATATATATATATATATATATATATATATATATATATATATATATATATACAGGATTTGGTCTGTGTAAACCGATCTCAGCGTGAGAACCAGATGGCTAAGAGAACACCGGTTACGTTTTGTGTTAACGTTTAATTTATTCAGACGTCGGTGTCTAAAATCATAATCATAAATTTTAAACGTCTTTTATAAGTGAGACGCTTAATTACGTTTTTAATAATAAATTGCCGTTATTTACATTTGACCCATTTTCAGACAGGTAAACAAGTATCTCTGAGAGACTGACACATTCATTAATGAAATTGTACTCATTAAATCATCATTAATTAATGAAAGCGGGTGGAGGGGCTATTAATTATTAATTGTTGGTCACTGGGCATTAAGACAAGGACTCAGCAGGTTTTGAAGTTACCTACGGTAGTTATGGGTTGGGTTTCAATGGCTACATATTTCATCTTTAAAGAGAGGGTTGGTCTGGGTCTTAAGGGTTTTGATGGGTCTTGGAATGTTGGTGGGTCTGGGGGCACTAAGAATTTAAAAGGTTTACACAGTGTTCAGTATTAGAGCCGTTTAGTGAAGTGACATGACATACCACCCCACACAAACGTCACTGACACCTTAGATTAAAGCTTATTATTGAAGTGACATGACATACCACCCCACACAAACGTCACTGACACCTTAGATTAGAGCCGTTTAGTGAAGTGACATGACATACCACCCCACACAAACCAATCAACAGCCCAGTGTTAATGAACCTTTATCTGCCCTCCCCCCACTCTTCTCTGTTTTTCCCAAGGGCCCTGAATGAGGACAATAAAGTGTTTCTCTTACTCTACAGATGGAGGAGAAACGGGGAGAAGGTCCTTAAGAACAAGTACACCCTCCTCACTGTCGCCCTCTTCTGCGTCACGGAGTGCGCCCTCATCCTGGGGGAGCTCTTTCTTGACCTTCAGAAGGTCAAAGGTAGGTCATTCAGGTTTTTAAGTAGGAGCAATTGTAGTGATATCTAGCAGCACGATTAACAAATACGTAGTGCACAGACAGTTATTGGTGAGAAGTAGTTCTTCTTCTTCGTTCTCAATTGTAATGTAGGAAGTTATTCCCTTGAACACAATAAAGTATTACGTGTCAACATGTTATATGGAAGGGATTCCCTTGAACACAATAAAGTATTACGTGTCAACATGTTATATGGAAGGGATTCCCTTGAACACAATAAAGTATTACGTGTCAACATGTTATATGGAAGGGATTCCCTTGAACACAATAAAGTATTACGTGTCAACATGTTATATGGAAGGGATTCCCTTGAACACAATAAAGTATTACGTGTCAACATGTTATATGGAAGGGATTCCCTTGAACACAATAAAGTATTACGTGTCAACATGTTATATGGAAGGGATTCCCTTGAACACAATAAAGTATTACGTGTCAACATGTTATATGGAAGGGATTCCCTTGAACACAATAAAGTATTACGTGTCAACATGTTATGCACCATCCAAACCGCTGGCTCCATCTTTTCTTTATGAATTAGCCTCCATAACGTTGCCTATCTAAGAGTGAACTACAAGGTAGCCGTTGTCTCTCCTTGATTTTGTCGCATCCACAGCTATCGAGCCTCATCTACACGAGGGTTCGAACTAGAGACTTTTTGGTTCATCAACCACGAATTTAACTGACTCGACAATGCCGAATAAGTAGTTGTCAAAGATCCTAGAATAGAAGCAATTAGCATACTATAAACATTTGACACAAACTGAAAGAGTTTGGTTGTTGGGTGACTTTTTGGGGTGATGTTGTGTGGTGTCGTTGTGTGGTGTCTTTGTGGGGTGGCGTTGTGGGGTGACCTGAACATGTTTCTACGAACATTGCGACATAAAATAGGGATTTTCTGAGTGAGGACATTGTCCTATACTTTAGGACCGAGGAGTTTTAAATCCTAGTCACACAGATGTGTGTTATAACACACGTGCTGTGTGTATGAAGTGTGTGACATCTATAACATTTCAAACAGTCAACAGGTCGGGTGTTGACCCCTTCTACATCAAGAGACTAAAACCTATCGCTGGTCAGTCGACCCGGCTAAACCCACAGTGGTAAACTTCTACCACAGTGGTTAACTTCTACCACAGTGGTTAACTTCAACCACAGTGGTTAACTTCTACCACACTGGTTAACTTCTACCACAGTGGTTAACTTCTAACCTCAATCTAGATTTTAAAAAATCAATACGATTCTTAACAAATCTTCCATTTGATTAAAATAGAAACATAATTGGAACCAGCAGTTTATTTAAAAAAACACCTAACAATTTCCATTAAAACCTGAATTAATTAAAGCGCAACAATGCATATTTGAATGGTAACAAAAACACCACATCAGATATTGCCATCTCTACGTGGCGGAACACTGAATCACGTGACCCCCACATGCGGCAGGCGGTCATCACGTGGTACAATATTCATGCTTTGATTGGTCGAAATGTCAACATCGGCGCTGCCTAACATTTAAAACAGCGAGGCCCAGTTGGCATCTGACTTGTCATATTGTGACATTTGGCCAATCTAGGTCATGGTCCCCAATGGTGTTTGTTGTTTGTGTGGTCAATCTAGGTCATGGTCCCCAATGGTGTTTGTTGTTTGTGTGGTCAATCTAGGTCATGGTCCCCAATGGTGTTTGTTGTTTGTGTGGTCAATCTAGGTCAAGGTCCCCAATGGTGTTTGTTGTTTGTGTGGTCAATCTAGGTCAAGGTCCCCAATGGTGTTTGTTGTTTGTGTGGTCAATCTAGGTCAAGGTCCCCAATGGTGTTTGTTGTTTGTGTGGTCAATGTAGGTCAAGGACAACCGTTGGCTTGTTGTTTGAGGTTGACTGGCTGGTCTGTTATTTGATATCCTCCAGAAATGTCCACTATATGTCTGCCAAATGTCCACAATATGTCTGCTAAATGTTCAACCGGTGACGTCACATTATAAAAACACCCATTATTAACCACAATCTTCTTCGTTCTTTAATGTCAGTATTTCGTGTCATATGGCCCGTCGACTCCAACATCCAGCCAACTTTTCTGTCTTGATCTGTGTCCATTGCTTTGTTTATCCAAGCATACTTTTCAAAGCAGCAGTTGTTTGATTTTGGAGTTATCTTTCCCAGATGGGTTTCTGTCCTGAGTTAACTAGCCTCATCTGCCCGGGGATTTGAACACAGACCCGTAGAGTTGGCAACCACACGCCCTCTCCACCCGACCACACCGTGTCCACATAAATATAAACAATCGTCAGCAACATACTGATGACGTCAAGACCTAGTCGATTGGTCAAGGTCAAGTCACTGAGTCAAGTAGATGAAGTAGTGTTGATGCAGATTGCGTCATGCTTCAAAATGACTCCCAGTGGGCCCGGAATTAAGCGTTCATCTTTCTTACAGAAAAGGCCAGAGTTCGAGACGATCACGTGACCTGTCATCGCCGTGTGACACGTGACAACTAACTTACTTACCTGGTCTTGTTAGAGACGGGGACAGTGGTAAAAAAAAATACCAAAATTTCAAAGTTCTGACAGTCACGTGGTTATACTGTGAGTCCATCCACCCTAAGCAAGGTTTGGTATTATTTACATACCGAGATCAAGGAATTACATGAACTCTACTTCATCTGTCCGATAGAAATGCGGGTAGGAAAGAAAACGACGCCATTTTGAAAATCCCCAGTTAGATTAGGTTAACGTGCTATATTTAGCAGGCCGAATCGACCAATCAAAGACGAGTATGCTACAAGTGTTGTGTAACTACACGCCATGTTCAATGTGGTTTTTACTCCACTTTCAACCCGAGAACGGGGCCACCCACAGGGATAAACCTGCCCCACCCCCGGGCTGAGGACGGACTGGCGGGGAGATTTGCTTACATTAGTGAGAGGATTCCTTGAGACGGGTCCCAGAGTAAACCGTCAGATTTCAAGATGAACTGCTTATCTGGGCAATAACGGTTGTTTTAAATGAGAGGGGTCGATGGCGGAACAGGATCGTGGGGGTCTTAAGGGAAGGGGGGTTGTGGGGAGGGGGTTGTGGGGAGGGGGTTGTGGAGTGCTTCACACGTTTTGTAATTTCAACACAGGCGCCAGCTTCTATGGGAGTTCTAATCAACATTTTCCTATCTGATGAAAAATAACAAAATGAAAGTGTTTCTATGAACGTTTTTCTGAGCTAAAAACGTTAGTTGATGTTTGGTTTTGTGTCATATACAACAATACAACAATGTTCCGGTGTTAAGTTGATGGTTTGTGTGACGTCATGTACAAGAATGTTGTAAGTTGGTGGTTTGTGTGACGTCATGTACACCAATGTTGTAAGTTGATGGCTATTACTCGGTGCTACGCCGCACAGTTTTCGGCTTGTATTCGTCGAGCGTCTGCAGGTGATGAAGCGTTGTGTCGTGTACTTGTGGTCACGTGATATCGCCACGCACAGGTGTGATAGAGTTGTGCTAGACCACTGAGACCACAGATGACCACTGAGACCACAGCTGACCACTGAGACCACAGCTGACCACTGAGACCACAGCTGACCACAACCAGTCGGCATTAGAGCAGTGATTTCATCCAGTAGGACATTATAATTAGTGGTCTGCTGGAATATTCATAGAAATTTAGTCGCTTTATATCGTTTATCAGCAACCATCTGTGCCATCCCGTATCACCATCTGTAGCATACCGCCATCTGCACGTACCATCCTATGTCATGTTCCTTCTTTAGCATAGCATCAATAGCTGGCGAGCACCAAACCTCGTACACGTAGGGTTAACATGTGACGATACAGCTGGTCTAGCTTTTATAGTCGCCTTCCCCCATCCCACTCCCTCACCCCACTCCCTCACCCCACTCCCCCATCCCACTCCCTCACCCCACTCCCTCACCCACTCCCTCACCCCACTCCCTCACCCCACTCCCCCACCCCACTCCCTCACCCCACTCCCCCACCCCACTCCCCCACCCCACTCCCCCACCCCACCACACTCCCCCACCCCACTACCTCACCCCCACTCCCCCACCCCACCCATGTCATCTCCCCTCCCCTATAACCAATAAGTTAGTCGTCTGCACCCTACGGTTCTATGTCTGCTCCAGCAGGCGGCCATTACGGTGCTTGAGATTTATCGTCTCCAGACGGCTTGATACTTCCTGTCTCAGCTCTACTGTATGATGAGTTGACTGGTCACTTGTACCAGCAGAGGGTAGCAGAGGGTAGCAGATGGCAGATGTAGGAAATTAGTGTAGATGTGGGTTGTATGGGGCAGCACAGTGTACATGTAAGATGTA